>NW_021835830.1:0-20000 GCF_006345805.1 Octopus sinensis | reverse complement strand
AGAACAAATTAAAATATAATATGAATGATATCTGAAAATGATATTATGAAGAGTGTGCTACTCACCCCACACGGAGTAGCACCACTCGCTACCTCTGGGTCCTAGGTGCTTTTTCTCCTTCGGTCTAATCCCTTTCCCCCTTCCTCCATCACTTAGTGACAACATTCTCTCAGCCATGCATTCGTAACCTTTTTCACCGGGAGGGATATCTTCTAAATTTTGTGGTGCCCGTTCATTTTTTTCTTTTTTTTTTTCTTGTGGAGAAATGGGGTGGGTGAGCTTGGTGTCTGTATGGGGAGGGTGGGTCTGAGGGATCTTAGGTGGGATGGAGTTGGACTGGGGTACCACATCATACTCAGCGTCTTTTCTTTTTTCCCTCTTTCTCCTTCTGCTCTCTGTAACTTTCCATTATTCTTCCTTTTTCTCGTTTCCTCCGTCTATTTTTTTCCTCTTTTCTCTTCTGTCTCCACAACTATATCTTCAGCCATTGTCCTCTGTAGAGGGCAGTATGCTCTAATGTGACCCTTTTGGCAACATTTAAAATAACGTGCTTCTCTGCCCTCTACCCACACCAAGTTCTCCAATTGATCCTCCTCCGCCTGAATAATTAGTTTCAGTGTCCTTCCTTTCCACTCTCCTTCTGTTTCTGTGGCTTGGCGGACACGAATCGACACCTGTTAAAACCGTTTTCAAAAGCTCTTCGTCTTCTTTAAAACAATCAACGAGAAACTGTGTAGCTGAAACCTGATCTTCTGTTTGAGACGACCACACTCTACGCACTTTACTTTTAAGCACTGCTATAAAGAACACAAGTGAGCAAAACGTTATAACTTAGTGCGCGTGCGTGACAGATATCAAGGTCAATCTCTACCAAGCGGCTTTACTTTGTATACTTTACCTCCGTTACCATAGCAACAGTTCCAATACGATTTGATCAGACCTCGTATATATATAACCTATGAAGGCGGCGAGCTGGCAGAAACGTTAGCACGCCGGGCGAAATGCGTAGCCGTATTTCGTCTACCGTTACGTTCTGGGTTCAAATTCCGCCGAGGTCGACTTTGCCTTTCATCCTTTCGGGGTCGATAAATTAAGTACCAGTTACGCACTGGGAGTCGATGTAATCGACTTGATCCGTTTGTCCCCTTTGTGTTTAGCCGCTTGTGGGTAGTAAAGAAATATATATATAACCTATTGCTTATCTTATATAATTAATTACACATTTGGGTAATCAAAATAATGAATATTACGTTTATGTTTCCAAAGACTCTAAAGCATCAATACGGATGTTTAAAAGACTAAAATTATATCTTTAAAAATGTGTCGGCGTACTGACGTACCCCACTTAAGGGTTCTGTTTGGGAACAACTGATCTGAAGTAAAAGGGAATGAGAAATCCCGTTTATATATTCTTTTTGTGAATGGATGGATATTTTATGTCCTGTGACCATCCGAATCGGTTGAGCGCTGTATAAAATACCTTGTTATCTTGACCACGTTTATCCTTTTGTTTAACCCTAATCGGTATTTCGTCTGTCTTTACGTTCTGAGTTCAAATTTCGCCTTTTCAAATTCAAAAAGGCGGCGAGCTGGCAGAATCGACAGCATGCCGGTAGAAATGCTTAGCAGTATTTTGTGTGCCGTTACGTTCTGAGTTCAAATTCCGTCGAGGTCGACTTTGCCCTTCATCCTTTCGGGGTCGATAAATTAAGTACCAGTTACGCACTGGGGTCGATATAATCGACTTAATCCCTTTGTCTGTCCTTGTTTGTCCCCTCTATGTTTAGCCCCTTGTGGGCAATAAAGAAATAAGAATCGTCAGCACGCCGGGCGAAATGCTTAGCGGTATATTGCTACGTTCTGAGTTCAAATTTTTTTACTTGTTTCAAATATTAGTCTGCGACCATGCTGAGGCACCGCCTTCAAGAATTTTTCCTCTCCTTTTTTTAACTTGTTCTTTGCAGTTTATGTGTTCAACGCCCATCCTTCTCTACTCTGGTGGGTGTATGTTCGGTGCGGAATCGATAAAATAGTAACAGACGATGAGAAAAAAAAATGTACTTCGATCGATGTAATCGATTATTCCTTGGAAAAATATGTTCCAGTGTATAACACGACTAATATCGGTATGGAGAAGTGAGGGGCGTTGCCGCTGTCGCGCTGGTGCTGGGGGTAGTGATGGTAGTGATGGAGTATAGGAGTAGTGGCGGTGATAGGAGATGATGGGTGCATAGATTAGTGTTGGCGATAGAGGTAGCAATGATGGTGGTATGGTGGAGGTGGTGGAGGCGGTAGAGGCGGTGGAGGCGGTAGAGGCGGTGGAGGCGGTAGAGGCGGTGGAGGCGGTGTTGGTGGTGAAGGTGGCGGTAGTGCTAAGACATTGAAGTAGTGGTCAGGTATGTGTGGCTTGAATATAGACGACATCGAAGGATCGTTTATTGAAAGATAGGTGGGGCCCGATCACGATGATTGCGGTCCTCCGCCCAAACTATGTGGCCATCTATACACACATACACACACACACACATATACACTCTCACACACGCAAACACACACACATACACACGCAAACACACACACATACACACGCAAACACATACATTGAAACACACACACATACTGAGTACACACACACACAACACTTTAGTACGCACATACATTCATACACATACACACATACATACACATTCACTCATATACACACATACACATATGCACATATAGAACACACATGCATACATACGCACATGCACAACACTTTGAAATACACACACAACACACACACACAGAAGACACTCATTCACAAGCAAACACAAACACACATATACACAAACAAACAAAACACGTATAAACACAGACAAACACACCACATACATACACACACACACACACACACAAACACTCTCTTATACACAGACAAACGCAACAGACATATACACACTCGCAAATACAAACTCATATGCAAGCACACACACAGGTACAAACACGCACTAATACACACACTCACATAAAGCAACACACATACACTCAAAGGAACGCAATCACAGCACAAACACATACATACACGTACACAAACGCATACCCAAACGCATACAAAATACGCTCATATACACACTCATACACAGACATGCTTTTACACATACACGAGGAGCAATCCTCCGTCATTTTCGACGATGAATTCGACAGTTTTTCAATCAACCGAACAAATGGCTCATACTATTCATTTGTAAAGGGACGAGCGTTCCTTAGACACGTGAACCCATTACATAATTCGCAGTTCAAACCAACGTAACACTTGGTGTAAGAACGATGGGCATTTATTATCACTTGCACAAGTCTTTTGGAGGGCCTCCGCACAATTTCCG
Source organism: Octopus sinensis (assembly GCF_006345805.1). Taxonomy (NCBI): domain Eukaryota; kingdom Metazoa; phylum Mollusca; class Cephalopoda; order Octopoda; family Octopodidae; genus Octopus; species Octopus sinensis. The sequence goes on along the minus strand of NW_021835830.1, from coordinate 16,635 downwards.
TGAAGCCAATTTCATTTACAAACTTGGCTAAACCCGATGTTATGGGGAAAAAACACTTTCTAAGTTTCTACCTAGAGGAATCGAACCTGGAACCACTGGCTGCGAAACAAGATTCTTAACCATCAGGTCTTACCTGTAGCAACATGCATAGATAGATAGATAAATAGAGAGATAGATATATAGATAGATAGATAGATAGATAGATAGATAGATAGATAGATAGATAGATAGATAGTTTAGACAGACAGACAGACAGACTGATAGATAGATAGATAGATAGATAGATAGATAGATAGATAGATAGATAGATAGATAGACAGACAGATACATACATACATACATACATACATACATACATACATACATACATACATGCATACACACACATACATACATACATACATACATGCATACATACACACACACATACATACATACATACATACATACATACATACATACATACATACATACATATACACACTAAATCAGACAATGCTTTCGATTTTCGAAATCTGAAATTGCCAAAGCTTATTCCCAAAGGCAATTTAGCATAGATGAAGATGGGAAGGCAGCTGCAGCATCATCATCAACAGCAGCAGTAATATTAGTAGTTTTTCTTCCTCTTCTTCTCCCTCATCTCCTCCTCTTTTTCTTTCTCTTTCTTCTTCTTTCTTCTTTTTCTGATTATAAAATAGTGACATTGTTTAGACCCAGGTTGGCCCTGTTCGAAGACATCTATGTACAAAGCTATTTCATCCATGGGCATAAAATTTCGTTGCAAGTTATTCCGTACTATGAACGATATTATCCAATATATATGTATGTGTGTATGTATATACATGTGTATATATGTATATATATATATATATATATATATATATATATATATATATATATAGTGACGCATATTTGCCATTTGAATATGGCTAACCCCTAAGGGTGGATGCTACTGTAGTTTGTAGCCCCAGGAAGATACTGAGAAGTATGTCTAGATATATAGATAGACAGACAGACAGACATGAGATTTATCATTATATATATATATATATATATATATATATATATATATATATTATATATATACATATATATATATACACATATACACAAACACATATATATATACACGTACATATATATATATATATATATAGGCTACGATGGGCAAATTGTCGCCATTTTATATTTTTTTATTTCACGCATGCGCATGTTTTGTTTTTTATCTTGTCGGCTACATAGTATTGTAGGGTCAGTTGGGCACCGTATGTGAGAAAAAGAATCACGACACAATTCACTCTGTCGGAAATTTGGAGACGATACGCTGAACTGCCTGGCATTAGCGCCGGAAGATCCAATACAAACATTTCAGCGTGTTTGGGTGTCAATCTGAAGACAGTGCAATCTGAAGAGATGTACTTAGAGTAGTAAAAATCAAACATCCAGTCAACATCATGGTGTTTAGAATGATCACTGTTGATGACGACTGCCCACACGTTCAACTGCCCACACGGCCTCAGACTCAACTCGGAGGACTACATCAAGTGCCTGGAGGAGTTAGTGCTGCCCTGGGTCAAGAGGCTAGCTGCTGGAAGACCCTATTATCTAGCAACAGGTCTCTGCTACAGGACCATGTCACACAAGCAGGAGAACCCAGTCATGGCTGTCAGACAACTCCTGCGACTACACCACCCCTAACATCTGACAACCTAGCTCCCCAGATTGCAACCCGGCGGAATTTGAACTTAGAACGTAGCGACGAGCGAAATATCGCTAAGCATTTCGTCCAGTGTGCTAACGATTCTGCCAGCTCGCCGCCTTAAAAATATATTCTTTTCTACTCAAGGCACAAGGCTCTAAATTTTGTGGGGAAGGGGCCAGTCGATTAGATCGACTCCAGTACGCAACTGGTACTTAATTTATCGACCTCGAAAGGATGAAAGGTTAAGTCGACTACGGCAGAATTTGAACTCAGAACGTAAACACAGACGAAATATCTATTTCTTCACTACCCACAAGGGGCTAAACACAGAGTGGGCAAACAAGGACTGACAAATGGATTAAGTCGATTACATCGACCCCAGTGCGTAACTGGTTAATCGACCCCGAAAGGATGAAAGGCAAAGTCGATCTCGGCGGAATTTGAACTCAGACCGTAATGGTAGACGAAATACGGCTACGCATTTCGCCCAGGCGTGGTAACGTTTCTGCCAGCTCAGCGCCTTTCTTTATAATTAATATTAAAAGAAAATCATTGATTATCACATAAGAAATGGTGTTTTTATTTTAATCATAATGTTAATATTCATATTCTGTTGTGTCTGGGGAGTTCATTTTGTATTATATTCTATTTTTTTATAACTTGTTTTTTATTACATTTTATATTCATATATTTTATTGCGCTAATATTTTTTTTACTTTTTATTGTGATTTCCTTGGAGTCTTTTTATATTCTTATTCTTTTTCTTCTTTCTTGTTTCAATTATTTGTATAAAGCTCCACAAGGCTCTGGCAGGTGGTGGTGGTGGCGAACTCTGCCGTAATCTTTCACCACAACTTTTTTTCACTCTTTCTTCCTGTTTCTGTTGTGCCTATATCTCAAAGGGCCAGCCTTGTCACACTCTGTGTCACGCTGAATCTCCCCGATTGTGGTGTGCACGGTGACTTGCGCGTTAACTTCACGAGCAGGCTGTTCCGTTGATCAGCTCAAACTGGAACCCTCGTCGTCGTAACCGACTGAGTGCCACGATAGATATCATTACTATTATGTTAAACTGTCATATGTCCAAATTTGGCGAAATGCGGTTTTTTTCTTTCCAATATTTAGTTTTGCTTGCAACAGCCGGTTCTTTTGATCAAAGTATCATATCTCAAGCTGCATCAGATGCCAAGATATGAAAATTGTCAAAGTGTAGTATAATGGTTTTTGCTATGGAATGGTGAAACTATTTTCCGTTTTCTGAAAAAAAGCGACGTTTTGGACTTACGACATTTTTGCATAACAGCAGCGATATAAAGTGGTTGTCTATTCCTTATGCGGAGTTAGACCAGCTTCTCTACCAACACCTTAGAACCATCATGGCATCTAATGTGGCTTTTTAAACCAGACACCCACATAAATTGAAAAGACACCCACATAAATTGCATATTCGATTGGGACCACCGCCGTGACGTATATTTGCCATTTGAATATGGCTAACACCTAAGGGTGGATGCTACTGTAGTTTGTAGCCCCAGAAGACACCTCCTCCAGCTGGCTATAGACACACTTTCTGTGGCCTATATATATATATATACACGCTTGTGTGTTTGTGTCTTTGTATATGTGCTCGTTCCCTACCCCTGCTTGACAGCCTGTGCTACCATGTTAACGTCCCCGTTTCTAGCGCTTCGACAAAGGAGACCGATAAAATATTTACTAGGCTTTAAAAAAATGTCCTGGAGCCGATTTGTTCGACTAAAACCATTCACGTCGGTGCCCCAGCGCGACCACAATCAAATGACTGAAACAAGTAAAAGATAAAAAATCGTTATTGTTGTTGTTGTTAGTCTATCGACACGTGCCGCACATTGATGCGTATAGTTTGTTATTATCCATATAGGCGCAGGAGTGGCTGTGTGGTAAGTAGCTTGCTTACCAGCCACATGGTTCCGGGTTCAGTCCCACTGCGTGGCATCATGGGCAAGTGTCTTCTGCTATAGCCCCGGGCCGACCAATGCCTTGTGAGTCGATTTGGTAGACGGAAACTGAAAGAAGCCTGTCGCATAATATAAGTATATATGTATGTTGTGTGTGTATATGTTTGTGTGTGTGTTTGTCCCCCTAGCATTGCTTGACAACCTATGCTGTGTGTTTTTACGTCCCCGTCACTTAGCGGTTCGGCAAAAGAGACCGATAGAATACAAGTACGGGGTTACAAAGAATAGGTCCCGGGGTCGATTTGCTCGACTAAAGGTGGTGCTCCAGCATGGCCGCAGTCAAATGACTGAAACAAGTAAAAGAGTAAAAGAGTATATCATTATACATTGTTTTACATTGTACATTTGTAATTATTTAATTAAACAAGCCAGGACCTTGGAGAACTGATTAGTCCCCCTCCCCCATTTGTAGCCATTAGGGGCTATTTTGGGATATTTTGGGGCTACGACAGCCCTCATTTTTTTTGCTAAAATCAAAGATTGCGAACGAAAACCGTCCGTCCACTGAAACGGACAGCGGATTATCCGCAAGACAGAACAGCCAAGTTGCACAAGGCAGTGACCGCTGTAGCACCAACAACAGCAACAACAATTGCACTCGTGGAACGTATGAAAATAAATTCCCTTTGCTTCTTTCCCACCTTACAAACACCAACAACACAAGCGGTTGTCATGCGATTTTGGGGGGACAAACACAGACACACAAACATATATATACGACGGGCTTCTTTCAGTTTCCGTCTACCAAATCCACTCACAAGGATTTGGTCGGCCCGAGGCTATAGTAGAAGACACTTGCACAAGGTGCCACACAGTGGGACTGAACCCGGAACCATGTGGCTGGTAAGCAAGCTACTTTATTTCATAAAATTTGTCATATAGACAGTACAAAGATTGTGTAACTTTGTGGGCTGGACAAACACATTAATGAATGAAAATGAAATAAAATGAATAAATGAGAGACGAAACCCAACACCCGCCGATTGGAATTTTCTCGAAAACATATTTTCTTTTTTTAAAAATCAATATGAGGTTTCAAACCTCTTACAAGAAGGAGACACTAAAACCTCTTACTTAACAGGTTTTTTTAAACACACAATTGAGGTTATAAACCACTACAAATAATACAATAAGATGAGGTTTCAAACCCCCTAACGAGGCTTTTTCACCTCCTACTCATCGATATATCCATCGATATATTCATCATTATCTTCATTGCCGCTTGAGTCCTGTATCCCGCCATTTCTCATACCTCACTCATGTAGAACGTGTAAGTCGTGTAAGGGCCACCCAGCCATATGCGACACCCCACCCCAAATCCTTTAAGACTTTCCCACAACGGAAACATTATGACCTCCACAGCTATCTACTATTTTTCCACCTCCCCGCCCTTGTAGAAAAAATAATTAATTCATTATCTTTAAGGATTAGAGTCGTTTCTTCCGCCGCGGGTGACACAACTTCGGGACATGCAGACGGCACATCATCTACCCCCTGCGATGACCAGTCCTTCTTTCTTTTTTTTCTTTTCTTCCTGACTTCGGGAGAGTGGAGCTCTTCCGCTTTGTCCGGAATCTCACCCCCACCTCCCGAAGCCTTAGCGTCCTTCGGAGGGCAACTATTATTGCTCGACTTCTTCCTTTTTAATCCTTTTCCCCTTTGACCGAGTAGGGTCTTCTATTGGGGAAATCTCATTGTTGTATTTTCTTGTTTAATATTTCTTGTTATTATTTTCTTAACTGTTTACTCGTTGTTTTGAGTAAAAACCCCACTGTCCCCATCTACTATTTTGTCCCCTATATGTCGGCCTTAGTGGCCGATAAATGAAGTTATTATTATTATTATATTATTATTATTATTATTATTATTAAGGCGGCGCGCTGGCAGAAACGTCAGCGCGCCGGACGAAGTGCTTAGCGGCATTTCACCCTTCGCTACGTTCTGAGTTCAAATTCCGCCGAGGTTAACTTTACTTTTCATCCATTCGGGGTCGTTAAATTAAGTACCAGTTGCGTACTGGGGTCGATCAAATCGATTGGCCCCCTCCTCCAAAATTTCAAGCCTTGTGCATATAGTAGAAAAGATTATTATTATTGTTGTTGCTGTTGTTGTTGCTTTCCTTCTTTCTTCAAATTTTCTTCCATTTCTCGCCGAGTGTTTTCCGTACACCTAGGGCAGAGAAGCTCATTGTATGCATTCCCAGATTACACACGCAAATTCACAGGTAAAATATGTATTTAAAAAATTAATAAATAAATAAATTCATGAATGGATCTTGTTTTCACAGCGATAATGCTCTTCTCAGTACATGAGTCGTTCCAGTTAACACAATTTTTTGCACTTCTTCTTGTAGGGATGGTAAGCCTGGTATCATTTTCAAATAGGTTTCAGAACCTTCTTTAATCATTCCTACAGATCATACAATCACTGGTACTGTAGTCGCCTTAAGATGCCACATTTTTTCAATTTCTATGAGTAAGTCTTTATATTTACTAATCTTGTCAAATTCTTTCGCCGCCATATTGTGATCACAAGGAATACTCATGTCAATATTGTTATTATTATTATTTTATTATTATTATTATTATTATTATTATTATTATTATTATTATTATTATTACTATCATTATTATTATCATTATTATTATTATTATTATTATTATTATTATTATTATTATTATTATTATTACTATTATTAGTAGTATTGCCTTTGCACAGCTTCTAACGCTGGAGGTGTACTACAGTGTCAGCTGTTCACCACCAGTAAACTAAGATAACACCTCTTATTTTTCGAGCACCTTCGGAGTATTCGAGCGGTACCAAGCAGTGTTGTTTTCTGCAAAGGCTCCACATTTATTGCAGCCCCTATTTGTTCCACGTACTTCTCGACATTTGTGCTCACTGTTCCCAGGGCTCCGACAGTTATTGAAACTACTGCTGCCTTTTTTTCATCGATCACAACTGCTTGACTTCCCAAGCTAAACTGTCATATCTCTCGACCTTTCTTTCTTCCTTATAGCATATTTTGTTGTCAGCTGGACATACTATGTCTATGATCCAGCATAGTTTGTGATCTCATATCAAGATAAACAATGCATGACCTTGCAGGTGGGGCCCAGTTAGAATTTTCTTCTGGTCGAGTAGCCCATTCCGCTCAAAAGGTCTCTGAATAAGGATCGTTTAAGAATGTTGAATGAACTACCCATGTTTCCAAAGGTGAATTATCCAAACTTCTAGGAATTCCTTTCAACACACGGCTATGATGCTCCCCCACTACTTCTGCTCATGATCAGAGATGCACGTATCGTCAGCCACTAACGGACATGCTCAACTGGTTAAGGTCAAACAACTGACAAGCAAATCTGTGGTATGGAGCAGAATATTTGCTTCAGCTCATCTTTTATACCAAGACAAAACATAGTACATGATAACACTTCCAATCAGTTAAGATCAGAAGCCATGAGAGCCACTGTTTGGTACTGCATCAGGGCAATTATTATTATTATTATTATTATTATTATTATTATTATTATTATTATTATTATTATTTCCATTTTTATTTGTACACTCATTTTTTTTCAATTATACATCTTTTTTCTATTTTTATTTCAAACTGCTCTCATTTCGATCAATCGTTAATCATAAAATCCCTAGTCATATCCCTGTCCAGTGAAGGTCAATCACACAGAAAGCCATTAGTACTTACCAATTTTACAAAAGAATTTAAATCACCAATTCTAATGCGTTCTCACGTATGTCCTTTCATCTCCTCACGTTAAGACTTTACAATGGAAAAGATTTGCATTCTCAAAGTATTAACTCCTCTCCTCTCCTCACTTCCCTTCCGAGTCCACTTGTCTTACTAATGTACAATTAAATTTTCCCCCCGTCATGAAGCAAAGTAGTAGTAGTAGTAGTAGTAGTAGTAGTAGTAGTAGTAGCAGTAGTAGTAGAAGAGGAAGGATTGGAAAATGTTGGCGATATACATACATATATGTCTGTATGGGCATACATTCATACATACATACGATTATACATGCATACATACACACGTACATACATGAACACACACACACACACATATATATATATATATATATATATATATATAGAGAGAGAGAGAGAGAGAGAAAGAGAAATGCTTGTATACTCATACATGTACACACATTCACAGTGCATACACACATACATACGTACACACATGCATACACACACATACGTACATACAAACGTGCATACAAACATACGTACATATATGCATACATACAGAAATGCATGCATACACACACACACATACATACATAAATACATACATACATACATACATTTATGGCTGCTCCATCGTTATCGAGTATGGCCATTGCACAAAGCTTAACTGTTACTGGTGCTGTGATCGAATGTGACTTTTTAGCCCAGCTAAAGATCTACATACATACATACATACATACATACATACATACATACATACATACATACATACATACATACATACATACACAAAAGAATACCCTGTTGTTGATGTTGACATTCCAATGAAGGAACCCCCGATCCAGTTTGAAACCGGTTCTTTCTCTACTGGCAAGAAATCTTGAAATAAACTGAATAATGACAGCCAGACAGCCAGACAGCCAGACAGCCAGATAGATAGATAGATAGATAGATAGATAGATAGATAGATAGATAGATAGATAGATAGATAGATAGATAGATAGATAGATAGATAGATAGATAGATAGATAGATTGGTAGGTAGGCAGACAGACGTGGTTAATATGAAAGTGTGAATAAGAAACTAATAAATTTTAGTTTGTTTTGTTTTTTGTTTTCTTTTTCACAAATCCTTTTGATGTTCGTTGCGGCATCAAAATATTAAGTTCCTGTTTTTCACTCATTTACGTCATCTCTGTTCTTTAAAATGTTCATAAACCGCTCTCTTATTCGTACCCGTTTGTTTTACATATCACAGCCCCTGTGCCTATATAAGGACTTAAAAGCTATTTGATGTTATTCATATTTTTGAATATTTAAATACGTTTGAGTAATGTAGATAAGTTACGAAAAATATGTATTATAATATCAATGAAAACAAACAGGAAGGCATTACCTCGCAAAGGCTGACTAATGTCGTCGATTATGTTTCGGAAAAGATTCCCTTTATTAAATATTCGAACGGAAATAATCGAACACTTCGGAGAAAAGTGTTGATCGCTATTCTGGTTTGTCGTTTGTTTGTTATTATTGTTGACGTTTTTACAGGTGATTTTTTACCTATTTTTTTCAGGCCTTCCGAGATTGGTGAGATGAAGGATGTTATCCCCAAAACGGAAACTTCACTCGAATGCTTGCAACGGAGCAAACTCCGCTAAAGGCACCCGAGAGCCAGCTGGTAATACAAAACGGGGCGACGAATTAAACCATTTGACCAGCACCGATTCAGAAAACTTATGATCTCACAGTTACCATTCAACCGTTTCTGAACCTACATCTATATTTTGCAGTTTATTGTTGTTCATGTAAGTCGATATTGAGGTGGGGGGTGATTTGAAATAGGCATTTGGTTGCTATTTCTAGCAGATCGACTGAAGAAGCGTGAAGAAGTTTTCTCGTTTGCCTTGTTACCATACATTATATCGGTGGATCAATTCTTGTGGTAACTGTATGGCTATATGTAAATTCGTGTATGAGAGTGTACGTTTGTGTGCACGATTTTGTGTTTGCGTGCACGCGTGTGTGTGCGTTCATGTGTGTCTGTGAGTGTGCGTGTGAACGCGTGTTTGTGTGTGTGTGTGTGTCTAAGTGAATCACTTTATTCAGAGAAAACAGTCAAGAAGTTGAGAGAGAAAAGAGACCACAGTGCCAAGATCAGCCAGACAGAAGAGAGAGGGAGGAGTGAAGATGAAAGAAAGCTGACGACAGCGAATGTGTTTTATTACAGATAAAAGGAGGAAGAACAAAAAGGAAGTGGCGATACTATCGAAGTATAACAAATTAGTTAATTTAGTTTCAGCATTATTAAATTTGAATTAGTGATAATTTAACAATAATTAAGTTTAACATTTTTTCTATTTTGAACCAGAAATATAGTTTCTACATTTTTACCATCTATGTATCATATTGCCATCTATGTATCATATTATATATATATGCGTGTGTGTGTGTGTGTGTATGTGTGTATGTACGTGTGTATGTATGTATGTATGTATGTATGTATGTATGTATGTATGTATCTATGTATCTATGTATATATATATATGTATGTATGTATGTATGTATCTATGTATCTATGTATGTATGTATCTATGTATGTATGTATGTATGCATGTATGTATATATAAAAGCTGAACAAACACGCAATAGGGGACATTAAATCATTCGGACAGACAGACGATCCAAAGGCGGACATGAGAAACAACAATTAGAAGGACAGGCAAAAAAAGACGTGTCATTCGTGGCTTTCTATCCTCAGTCAAGTACCAGAAGTCACGGCCGTTTCGGGCAGTTACACTTGAGACAGTTCGATCTGGTTGCCCCAAAAAAGTCTAAGCTAAGAGCATTAGACCCCTTTGTAAAAAAGCTAGCGAATGTGTACGGCAAGACAAAAACGGAGAACATGGTACACAATCACGAATACAAACAGCAAGAAAATAACAACAGGAGTCTTTCGACTGAGAACAAATCAAATTGGGCTGGTGTGTATGAAGTGAAAGCCTAAAGGCAGGAACACATGAGATGGACATAAGAGGTGTTGGCGGTCAGTAGTCAGGCCAAGAAAGATCATGGCTGGCTGGACACTGATCACGTGGAAGGAGGAGAGATGGGTATATCCCAAAATTAGGGAATGGAATAGATAAAATACAGGCTACATATGTTTCAAAGCTAGCGGAATCTCGTAGGTAGTAAATTGTCCAAACGTGAAGTGGACCGCAAGCTACTCTTCAGGCCAAGGATCCTTGATTATATGAAGTTTACACTGTCTTTGGGATATCCTGTGTGAACTCGTCGGGGATTCGATCGAAATGCTTCTACGGATTGTTTGAAACTCCCTAACTACCTACACCTTGACCCTTGGATCTTACCTTTACACACACACACACACATACATATATATATATATATATATATATATGTGTGGAGGCGCAATGGCCCAGTGGTTACGGCAGCGGACTCGCTGTTGAGGATCGCGGTTTCGATTCCCAGACCGGGCGTTGTGGGTGTTTATTGAGCGAAAACACCTAAAGTTCCACGAGGCTCCGGCAGGCGGGGTGGCGATCCCTGCCGTACTCTTTCGCCACAACTTTCTTTCACTCTTTCTACTATTGGCCTGCTGGCTTAGCCAGCGGGGTGGCGTCATTTGAAGGCTAAAACAATGCGAATCGCATTGTGATCAGCGATGTGTAGCGACATCTGATAGCCTGGTCGGTAACGGTGACGGTGATATATATATACATACATATACATATACGAGGGGAAGCCAAAAATTATCCGCACTTTCACCATAACATATCTTTATTATTATCACACTACCTTCTGTGCATGCGTACTTACAGTTGGTACTATTATTGTCACGTGATCGAAATTTGAGCAAGATCGCACCATTTTTCTTTCTGGCTTTACGGTGTAAGCATGGCAGCTCCACTAGCAATGTACACCAAAGAAAAACAAAGATCAGTGATCTGATTTCTGGAAAAGAAGTGTATGATCAACAGTGCAAGATACTGTGATTTGCTGGCCAACAAACTGAAGCCAATAATTCACACCAAACGCCGAAGCCTATTGTCAAAGAAAGTTTTGTTGTTGCATGACAATGCACGCCCACACACGACTTCCCAAACCGTTGAAACCATTAACCAATTGGGTTTTGAGGTGCAGGAAACACCCTGCCTACAGCCTGGAACTCGCTCCTCCCGACTATCTTATCTTTGGACCGCTCAGAGATGGTTTACGAAGTCGTCGGCTTCCTGTGGATGAAGATGTGAAGGAACCGGTGCACAAATGGCTGCACGACCAACCGAAAACCTTCTTGGAGGGAATACCGAAACTTGTGGACCACTGGACCAAGTGCATCGAAAAGGAAGGAGATTATACAGAAAAATGACACTTGTTTATCCCCTGTTTGTTGTTTACACACCCGTCTTCGTCTTTTGCTTTCTCGTAAATTCTCACTATACGCCACAAAACACACACACACACACACACACACACATACATACATACATACATACATACATACATACATACAGGGATCGATCTAATCGACTGGCCCCCTCCCCAAAAATTTCGGGCTTTGTGCCAAGGGTAGAAAAGAATATTTATTTCTTTATTTTTCACAGGGGCCTAAACATAGAGGGGACAAATAAGGACAAAGGGTTTAAGTCGATTAGATCGACCCCAGTGTGTAACTGGTACTTATTTAATCGACCCCGAAAGGAAAAGTCGACCTCGGCGGAGTTTAAACTTAGAACGTAACGGCAGACAAAATACCTATTTCTTTACTACCCACAAGGGACTAAACACAGAGAGGACAAACAAGGACAGACAAACGGATTCAGTCGATTACATCGACCCCAGTGCGTAACTGGTACATAATTTATCTACCTCGAAAGGATGAAAGGCAAAGTGGACCTCGGCGGAATTTGAACTCAGAACGTAACGGCAGACGAAATACAGCTATGCATTTCGCCCAGCGTGCTCACGTTTCTGCCAGCTCGCCGCCTAAGAAAAGAATATTATTATAGTAGCATGACGTCGCTACGTTCTGCGTTCAAATTCCGCTGAAGTCGACTTAGTCTTTCATCCTTTCGGTGTCGATAAAATAAGTACCAGTTGAACACTGGGGTCGATGCAATCGACTCATCCCCACCTTGCCCCAAGCTGCTTGCCGCAAAAATTTGAAATAATTATTATAGTGGCATGGTTTTATGCAGAGCCAATCCCACTCTGTTGTCTTTCAATATTTGGGCCGTGGGACCTGTTGCACCAGACCAACACACGTACAGTGATCGATGTAATCAATTAACCCCCATCCCCCACTAAAACTGTTGGCCTTGTGCCTATATTAGAAGCAATTAGTGAGAACATAGTTCTTGTATTAATTAATCTGATTTAGTAATAATATAATTTCCAACTCATGTAATTATATTTAATGATAAGACAATTAATGTAGAAATTATAATGTTTGCCCTTGTGACAAAATCTTCAGAAAAAATAACGATTATGAGATTATGGGATTAGCGAGTCGATGGATGGGTGGGGAGAGGGAGGGCGGGACGGAGGGAGAGCGGGATGGATGGATGGATGGATGGATGGATGGATGGATGGATGGATGGGTAGGTGGATGGGTGGGTAGATTGATGTATGGAAAAAAGGATGGATGAATGGATGGATGGTTGGATGGATGGATGGATGGATGGATGAATGGATGGATGGATGGGTTTGGGTGGGTGTTTGGGTTGGTGGTCGGATGGAGGGAGGGAGAGAGGGCGCGAGGGATGGGTTGATGGATGGATGGATGGATGGATGGATGGGTGGATGGATGGGTGGATGGAAGAGTGTGTGGATGGATGGATGGGAGGATGGATGGATGGATGAGTGGGTGGGTGCATGGAGGGACGAATTCGCTGGGTGGAAGGATGAACGGATGACCTTGCATTATTTAGCTTTTAAAGTTCTGAAAAGAGATATCTTTGAATTCACTTCTGCGTTTCTGAAGTCGCTATTGTTCCTGACATTGTTGCTGTTGTAATCATTGACGTTACTGGCATCGTCATCGTTTTCATTCTGGTTGTTGTTGTTGTTGTTGTTGTTGCTGCTGCTGTTGTTTTTGTTGTTGTGTTGTTGATAATGAAGTGGTCGTCGACGTCGACGTTGTTTAGCTTCAAGTCATTTCCGTTCTTATCGATGAAATATATGATCAAAGCTGTTCTAGCCTTGAAACATGCTTCCGTCTATTTAGATACACCCGTGACTAAAGAATACATTATCTTAAATATCCTTTCGTTCCATTTTCAGAGGGAATATAAGGATTTCATGCAGATGGATTTCTTTTTTTCTTTTTTCTTTTCTTTTTTTTTTTTTTCATGTTGCTATATCTACCGACCTTGTAGAAAATTCTGCTGACCTTCGCTCGGATTTCTTCGAAGATTCGTCTTTCTGGATTTCATAAAATAGTCACCAATCAATAATACGGGTGACTATTTCATCGTCCCCTTCTGCAGAATGCGTTCCAGTTAAAGTAGTAGTAGTAGTAGTAGTAGTAGTAGTAGTAGTAGTAGTAGTAGTAGTAGTAGTAAATAAGGATACTTGATAGAATCGGGTACTTAAATGATATGCACCCTGATAGTGTTGGATAAACCTGTGGTCACCACCTTTTTGACTGCTGTGTCGGCATTTTTCGGTGTATTTCAACCAGAAATATGTTCACTTAAAGAGAATAACAAGCTACATAATGCAAAATTCTAAAGGGTCGAAACAAACCCGAGCAACACCGAGTGATACTGCTAGTGTATATATATATATATATATATACTTTATTACAGATATAGGGTGGAAGATAATTAATTTAATAAAATCAACAAATTTCACCTAGTAGTATTTCGGTATGGAAAAGGACCAATATTCGATATATATATATAATATATATAATTTCTTAGATAGTAAATTTTAAACATTTCTTTCTGTATAGTTTTCTTAGCAATTTTTAAAAATAGTTTTGCTTGGTAGAAGATATTAATATGTACAATGTCCAGGGTTGGTGAACTGTTATTTATAGCAGTGTGTCATTCTACTTAGCGTAGCACATTGTGTTAAGATCATTCTTGACAGAATGACATACGATGGTCCTGTAATTGCGTTATGGGCAAATAACAGAGCAAAAAAAAAATTTAATGTGTCACACATGAGCGTAAAAAAACACACACACAAACACAAATACATACACACACACAAGCAAACAAGCACACAGACACAATCACACACATACACATACACACACAGACACACACGCAAGCATAAATACAAACACACGGATCAATATTCTTTTAGTTTTATATTATTGATTTATTTTGAACTCCGAAAAATTGAGATGAAATTTCAATCTATAATGAATTTAATATGGCGTCTTTGGAATTTTGCCACGCCGCTTTTCTTTTTCATATCAACTTATGCATTTTGATATATACAAAACTGTATATGTACGTTGTAAGTTTTTGCTTGTTTTTATCTGTTTTTATTTTGTTTTACGGTTTTTTACTATACTTTTGTAATTTTTATTGTTTCGTTCCTTTATTCTATTTTTAAATGTCTTGACGTTTGTCCGACATTGGCCATGAGGTTACCTCATCTTGTATACAGAAACAATTGAAACCACGAAGAGAATAACAATAACGACAATGACAACAGAAATAGCAAGGCAAAAAAAAAGAGTACAAACTAAGTGAACAAAGAATATATAAAGAGCAATAGCAACAATAAAAACCAAAGACAACAGGAGCAACGACAACAATGTAATCAACGGCTGTGATGGTAAGGAATGTAACAAGACAACAGCTACAGCAACAACGACGCCAACAAGATGGATGGATGGATGGATGGATGGATGGATGGATGGATGGGTGGATGAATTGATGGGCGGACAAAAACGGTGTAGCATCTACACTGTGACCACTACAAGTACTAAAATATCTTCTGCAATAATAATAAATAATAACGATAATAATAATAATAATAATAATAATATATTAATAACATAATAATAATAATAATAATTAATTATAATAAAATAATAATAATAATAATAATAATAATCTATAGCTGCCCAGTTCTGGCTAAGAAGGAATATATTCACAGACATGACAGAGTGGAACCTACATACATTGGAAGCTATGCAACATTATGGATAACAACAGAAAAAAGATGGTATAGGCACACACCAGAAAAGGTCAGAAGAAAACGAGAAAGCAACCATACTCTGGGATATGCCGATACACACAGATAGAGAAATAAGGCCAACAGACCAGATATAGTTGTCAGAGATCATGAAGAAAAAAAAAACTTTCTAATTGATGTATCAATACCGGCTGATGACAACGTGTCTCTAAAAGAAATGGAGAAACTCTCAAAAACAAACACCTGGAAATAGAGGTAACCAGATGTGGAATCTAAAAACAGAAAACAATTCCTATCATAGTAGGTGCATTAGACATGATAAGAAAATATTCAGACAAGTACATAACAAAAACACCAGGACTTACAAACACTATAACATACAGAAAATTGCACTACTAGGCACTGCACACATCCTCGCAGAACACTTTCCATACAATAACCATCAGAGCATCACAACAAATCACAGCACATACCCAAGGCACACATAGCTGCGCTCGGTAGTGAAGTGAAAACACGCTATAAAATAAAACTACTGAATAATAATAATAATAATAATAATAATAATAAAATAATAAATATAATAATAATAATAATAATAATAATAATGTGATGATGAATAATAATAATAATAATAATAATAATAATATATAATAATAAATAATAATAATAATCATAATAATAATAAATAATAATAATAATATAATAATAATAATAATAATAATAATAATAATAAAATAATAATAACAACAACAACAATAACAACGACGACAACAACAACAACTATTATTGGAGGGTCAACCTTAGGAATAAACAAGTGTCTCCATTTTTCCGCATCTGTAATACATGTAATAGAATGGATCAAGCTATTGCCCATTTCGCGTAAGAATGCCCTAGACTTGTCCAAAACCACTACAAGTTGTAGCGACACAACCAAGTAGCGAAAGTGCTACATTGGAAACTGTACGAAAAGTGAGGACCAGAGAGAGGCAAGACGTGCTATGAGCACAAAACACAGAGTGTGGCGAAGTCGGAGACCTGCAAAATCCTCTGAGAT
>NW_021835829.1:20000-40144 GCF_006345805.1 Octopus sinensis | reverse complement strand
ATATATATATATATATATATATATATATAGGTGAATGAATTATCCTATGTTTATCGTCAGCATGGAAAATTCGTTTAACCGAAACCTGGTAGCAAATTCACGTCAGAAACCACGGTGAAGCGACCTGTCCAAGGGTAGAAACTCCGGGTTCATGTGCAGTAATTTTGTTGTTGTATATGAATAAATGAAAGAATGAGTCGAACCAAGATGTTAACAAAATTCCTTTACTCTCGACATAGTTTCGAAAACAACATGTTTTCATTCCAGAAATAAGGGTGCATATGCAATCTTCTCATCAGGAAAGAAAGGCAGCGTCTCTCGACAACAAGACAAACAAAAATTTCGATGACTGCCTACATGGTAAACAAAACGATATATATATATATACTAAACTTATAAACGTGCGTGCATTTATTTATGCATATATATATATATATATATATATATATATATACAACTTACAATTTAAGCTGCCAGAAAATCAATCATTAAATTTGAAAATAAGTTATCGGTCCGTAAAGACACGCCTCGTAGTTTTGATGTCACGATGGGCAGTTCTGACTTAGCACAATTGGCTGATTTGATCGGTATATACATCCTTTATGCGATGGCTGACCAATTCCCAAACATCAATGGAAGTTTATATCGTCATGATTGTCTACTCTGCCTTCAAAATGTTTCTAACCAAAAATTACAAAGAGTTAAAAATAGGTTGGTTAAATTTTTCGGAAACCTAGGCTTAAACATTATGACCATAAATCCTCAGGTAATTTAAAATATATTAACTTTGTCAGTAATCATCCGAAGATTATTACAAGAGACTTGTAATATTTCACGTAAACTTTCTAGATCATCTGCTAATCTTGATATCTTTAACGATAAAGCTGAATTTTATAACTCTGCCTTACTTAAAGTAGGCCATAAAGAAAAATTTACTATATCAACGCCATTGACATTAATTCTACTTCTGTTAATCAGGACATGAAATCAAATCATAACGATAATCACAATATAAATTTTAGTTGGAATAATAACCATAAATCGAAAAATGTATTTTTGCAGCGTAAGGGAGATAACCGTTCCTTATTTCCCTTGGTAAGCAATAATAATAAGTCTAGGATATTTTGCTAGATGCAGAGCACACTACGTCGGGAGTAAATTAACATTGCCTCTCTCTTTCTCTCTCTCATACACACATACATACACACACACGCACGCATGTACACACACACACACATACACACACATGTATATATATATATATATATATATATACATCTAAAATAAGAAAAAGATGGAGACTGGCAAGTCAATAATTGTTTATTATTAGGAGCAAACTGGTAATTAGTGAAGACGACCAATTTGCTGTTAACAATAAACAATTAATTACTTCCCAGTTTCCATTTTCTTTGTCTTCTTTTAAATTAATAAAAACTGTTCTTAATATATCTCTTATTCTAAGGAAATTCACCCCCTCCCCCCCAAAAAAATATTAGATATTGAAACAATTTTTCCTTGGATGAAACCATCCCTTCATGAGGTTAACACAACCTCTAATTAAATATATAATATATATATTTATATAGCAAATATGAAAATGGAGAAGTACATTATTTGGTTCATCAACTTTAGGATATTAAAATGTTGACTTATTTATCAAAAGGACAACCATAGTAACATACATACATTCGATGGAATACTGTATATAAGCATGTATGTTATTATGGTTGTCCTTTTGACAAATAAATAAGTCAGCATTTTAATATCCTAAAGTTGATGAACCAACTAAATTGTTTCTGCATTTTCTTATTTGTAATATAAATTAGTGGTAAAATATCTCTTTACCTTCACCCATTTAATACAATAAGTAAGTTTATTGCATTGCAATTAAAAACACTTGTCTATTAATAATTGGGTATTATAACAACAGTATATTGGATAAGTATTATCCCTTAGTGAGTTGCATCCACAACCCCTAACTTATTGGGTGGTATATATATATATATATATATATATACTTTTTTATATTCTCAACATACTCTTGTCACCAAAGAATGTATATTTATATGGATTATATTACTCTGTGTCAACCAATATTCTGTGCATGTTTGAATATACAGATACAATACCAATATCAATTCCTTCTGGAAACTATCTTAAGCATCTCCTTGAGAACGATTATTTATGTAGTAATCTTTTGTGCCTAATATTTTAAGGAACTTGTTGAACTTTTTTATGTCCTTAACATGTCCCTGTTACCAAAGACTGTATATATGTAATGTAGCAATTTGCAACAACCAATAATTAACGCAACCAAACTTCTACATGTTACTTTTGACAATCTTTTTCCAAAGAGTGAAACCGGTAAAGTAAATAAACATCTTTTAAATTGCATTTTCAAACCTTCTTTCGTATATTATATATATATATATATATATATATATATATATATATATAACGCACGAACACATGTGTATTGCTTGTGTGTCTGGGCCTTAATATCCGTGTGAGTGTGCGTGTGTGTACATGATGTAGGTATTGTAGGTCGATATATTTACCGAAAGCAGAGATTAATAGATAACGTGTGTGATACAGGTTCAGAGATATCGCCAGTATTCGGTGCCTTTGTAAAATATCTTATTTTTTTAAATGTGTTCATTTTTCACAACGATGCGCTCTCAACAGAAAACTTTCCATTACACAGTCGCTCATGTGGTACTAAATTGTATGTTTATCGCTACTGCTTTGCAGTTTCTTAATGTGCATAAACAATGATGTGCTAAGCTGTTTCCTTTAACAAATTTCTACTGGGGTCCGAAGAGTAGATTAATGTACAAAAATAGGATAGTATTGAAATAGTACTTATAGGATCGGTTGAGAAATTCTTCAGCGACCAATATACACAGTAAAATTATTCTTTGTAATCCCGATGTAAAATGAATTCTATAGCATCGCCACTGTATTTTTGGAGTTTTAAAGAATGACGTTAGTATAAAGTGGAATATCACCGAGAAAGCGACGCCATATAAATACGAAATGAATAGAAGTGATATATTTATGGCAGAGAAATTGCCTGCGAAAAATCGTTTGTGTTTCACGCGCTTTCTTTTTAGCGAGGTCAAAAATTAGTTCACAGGCATTAAATTTATCACGATTGTTCAAATGGCAAATATGTTGCGTATATATATATATATATAATATATATATATATATATATATATATATATATATATATATATATATATATATAAATGTGATGTGATGTGATGTGTGTGGTGTGTGAGTGAGTACATATACGTAAATGTGGAACGATGAGATGAGTGTTCAATACTGCATTGATGGATAAAGTCTTTTATTTGCATATTATGCCTGCCAATGGTTTCATGTTGAGAAAATATCTAAAGTCGTTGGCTTGTGATCAAAATGAAAAGTTGTACATATATGTATATGTGTATGTATATATATATATACATGTATATATATATATATATATATATATATATTATATATATACATATATGTACATATGCATATACATACTTATACATTTGTGTGTATGGAGAGAGAAGGGAGACATAGAGACAGGGTACAGAGCGAAAGAACACAGAGCGAGAAGTAGGGAGATAGTTAAATTCACATATGTTTTAAACATATATTTACATGGAGCACAAAATACAGATTACAGAATAAAGAAAAACTTAATAAAGTACAGAATTGAACTCGGAATCTTGGGGTTTGTAGCTCTTAACCATTACGCCATATATCCGTCAAATGTAAATAATGTAAATAAAGTACAGAATTGTGTAAAAATCTTATCGTAACAGCTGTTTCCTAATAACCATATTCATATCAACGTGCATGATGTCATACCTTTTTGTGCTGCTGCAAGACAAAACTCGATAAAATTGATAACGTGATTTACTCATCCCTTCATAAGAGTAAGGTGGCAAAACTTTGCCACCTGGCTCTTCAGAAGGGATACCTATCTTAAGATACGGCCATCTGGAAACAGCTGTCGAGATGAGCCTTCACATAATTCTTCTACTTTATAGGTTTTTTCTTTATTCTGTAATCTGCATTTTTGTTCTACATGTAATTGTACATCTCAAATCCATAAGGATTTTCCGTACAGCCGACTTACGATGTAGAGGTGCTAGGCCCTCAAAGAAGACGTCGGAGTTTAAGTTCCCATCTATTTGTACATTAAACTGTGTTATCAATGCTAACCTAATTTCCCTTGCATCCATTCACTGTATACATACATACAAACACACACACACACATACATACATACATATATATATATATATAATAGAAATTTTAAAATTACTAAGTCTCTCTAAAGGAGATTACGGCAGCGTTACTGGATATTAATAGTTATCGCCATACAAATATGGCAGCCTATAAATATAAGACTAAAGCTGTCGCTGATTAGCTCCAAGAGGCCATCGTCTCTAGCTAGCTATATGACACACGAACCTGCGTCCATTACAACCTTCGAACAGGGGAGGTCAGCCGCTTCACCTTGCTAGTCAGACATCTGCAGATATGTTTCAGGGTTGTTGCCCTTTATCAATGCAGCGTAGTCAGAACCAGCAAGTGTCGCTACTGACCGTCTGTTCGAAGATTTTATTTACCTAGTTACAGTGGAATACATCCACTTGTTTTCAATAATAGAAATATTAAAATTACTAAGTCTCTCTAAAGGAGATTACGGCAGCGTTACTGGATATTAATAGGTATCGCCATACTAATATGGAGGTCTATAAATATACATTGATAGGTAGATATAAATATATATGATAAATGACAAATGAACAAGACTTATGTAACAACCTACAATATTGGAGCTTTCTGATTCTTTGCATCATAAACACACAGACACGCTCGTCTACACAAACGCACATATACACATACAATACACACACACACACGTATATATATATACATATATGTATATGTATGTATCTATCTATTATTTTAGTATGTATGTATACATGTGAGTGTGTTGTTGTGTGTACTGAACTCACAGTTAACGTATTTGCCGCTATTTATTATTCATATACATTATTAAACATATATATTGTTGCACTTCCATAAAAAAATGTTACGATTCACAAAGTAGATATCTAAATTGCGTTGAATAATATATACGAAATATTGCAAAGAAACAGAATCTTAGAAACTTCGTGATAATTTTGTTGCGGATAAAAGCATTCAGGGTTGTCAGCGTTGTATATAATTTAATAACAATCACATCTGCAATTACGATTACCTAGTTTTAAGAGTAAGAACATATGAATATATGTATTATCTATATTATATATATATATATATATATATAATTAATGCAGACTTATGTATGCTTGTGGCTAAGAATGCGTAGATCGTTAATTACGTATGCGTAATTATGTAAATATATATAATTGTATGAAATGCTATCTCTGTTTATATATGTATATGCTTACACACATACGTATACGCATGTATATACATATATACACATATATATGTTTGTGTCTATGTGTGTTTATATATATATATATATAATAATATATATATATATATGTTTGTGTATATAAATATGTATATATATACACACATATATATACGTATATACATAAGCCTATACGTACGTATGTGTGCGTATATATATATATATATATATATATATATACACACACATATATATGAACACAGAGACACACACATATACACACACAGACACATATGTATATAAATATAACAAAAGAGATTCCATCATAGAATGCATACACATATCCATGCACGTATACATGTATACACGAAAGAATTCTCATATATACACACTTCCATACGTTATTATACTAAAAGCCTGTACGTATATTCTCACACGTCTTTCATGCTTACAAACATGTATGTATGTTTGTATATATTCGATAAAATATACACACATACTTGCTCTCGCACATGGATATATAGTGCATACGTATGCGTCCATACATAAATACATATGCACACATACGTAAATATGTAAAATAGACATATCAGGATATAAGCATAAACATGCATAAGTACATACACACATATACTTACATATGCACACATAGATTCAGAAATACATATATATATATATATATATATATATATATATATCCACTATACACTTGCAAGCATACATATATGCATAGCGTATCTACACACACCCGCACGCACACACACATACACACATACACATGTATGTGTGCACACACACACACACACACATCAAAAACTGACACTTGCAAACTCGGTCAGACTGTCTGGATTTGATTTTCGCGTGTTCACTCCCCCATCTATTGTATTTTTGTTTGGCTGTGTCCCATTTTATCCTGGCATCTAATGCTATGCGTGTGCGTGTGTATATTATATGTACATATGTGCGTTTGTGGTGTATATATCATATATGTGTGCGTATGCGTATATTTATGCATATATATGTATGTATATATATATATATATATATATATATATATATATATATATTATATATAGCGCAGGAGTGTGCTGTGTGGTAAGTAGCTTGCTAACCAACCACATGGTTCCTGTTCAGTCCCACTGCGTGGCATCTTGGGCAAGTGTCTTCTACTATAGCCCCGGGCCGGCCAAAGCCTTGTGGGTCGATTTGGTAGACGGACACTGAAAGAAGCCCGTCGTATATATGTATATATATATGTGTGTGTATGTTTGTGTGTCTGTGTTTGTCCCCCTAGCATCGCTTGACAACCGATGCTGGTGTGTTTATGTCCCCATCACTTAGCGGTTCGGCAAAAGAGACCGATAGAATAAGTACTGGGCTTACAAAGAATAAGTCCTGGGGTCGATTTGCTCGACTAAAGGCGGTGCTCCAGCATGGCCGCAGTCAAATGACTGAAACAAGTAAAAGAGTAAATGAGTATATATATATACACACACACATTTGTGGCGTGTGCCTGTATATGTTTGTGTCTACGTGTATACAATATTACCTATTCGTATATGTATTTGTGTATGCCTCTATGATCCATGCATACATTTTTAAGGCATATATACACATCTTTATATATACAGACACTATGTGACGTTCAGTCGCATTGGACTGCGCAAAATAACGTGGTTGGAAATTTAGCTTTACAATGACAGTGGCTTTTCGCAACCTAGCGTCTGACTTCCCCTAGTGTGTTCAGGTGCGTGTGTGTGTGTTTGTGTAAATGTGTGCGTGTGTGTGTGTTCGTATATAAGGTGGCCACAAAGTCACGCGCCATGGGATTTGTCAAGTATGATTTATTAGCAATGAAGTCGGTAATCCATTACAAATGTTCAAAGTGGTGGCCATGTAGCTCTAAACAAGTGTTCATACGGAATTTGAAATTGTGATGAACCCTTTCAAATAACTCTTCATTGCCGTTGAATTGTTTACACGCTTCAACAATTCTTTGAAGATGTCCTTGTTCAAGAAACCTCTCAGAATACACAAGGGGTTTAATGTACCCGATGAAGAAGAATGTCCATGGGAGTTAAAATCTGGTGACCGTGGTGCCCATCTCCCTGGAAAATGTTCATTCAGAAAATCCCGAACCTATAATGAATAATAGGGCGGAGCCCCATCCTGCTCAGACCAGACAAGATTTCCCTTCCCAAGTGAATGTACGTGAAGCAACATCTTATTGCCAAGCGTGTCCAGATACGAATCACCTGTCCCAGAGCCCTCAATCTAAAATGGTCCAAATAGTTAAACCACAACGTTACCCTGCCCCCGACTTGTTGAATATCAGGTTTATTCTTAGCGAGATATTTCTCTTGTAATCATTTCGCTTTTGAAAGAGCGTCGGTCATACTATGGCCTGACACACACCTGGATTACATTTTATCTAACCTCACTAATTGAGCCAGCAATCTTACCTTTGTTTACATGACTTCCTACCTCAACATAGTCTTCCACTTTTTTTTTCTTTTTATTCGATTCGGTCATTTGATTGAGGCCATTCTGGGGCACCGCCTACAAGAAATTTTAGTTGAGAAATATCGACCACGGTATTTAATTCGTTTTTAAATCCTGGTACTTATTCTGTTGGTCATATTTCCCGAAACTATAAATTACAGGTACATAAACATACCAACACCGGTTGTGAAGTGGTAGTGAGGGACAGGCATAGATACGCACACACACTTACACACATACTCACACGTATATATTTGTATGTGTGTTTATGTATGTATATGTATATATAAACACACACACACACGCACATATATATATATATATGCTGGAAGCTCAATGGAGCAGTGGTTAGGGCAGCAGACTCGCGGTCGTAGAATCGCGGTTTCGATTCCCTGACCGGGCGTTGAGAGTGTTTACGGAACAAAAACAGCTTCACGAGGCTCCGTCAAGGGGGATCGAGTGGCGAACCCTGCTGTACTCTTTCACCTCAACTTTCTCTCACTCTTTCTTCCTGTTTCTGTTGTACCTGTATTTCAAAGTGCCAGCCTTGTCACACTCTGTGTCACGCTAAATCTCCCCCGGGAAATACGTTAAGGATACACTTGTCTGTGGAGTGCTCGGCCACTTGTACGTTAATTTCACGAGAATGCTGTTCCGTTGATCGGATCAACTGGAACCCTCGTCGTCGTAACCGACGGAGTACCACGACATGTATATACGATTAGCTTCATTTAATCTCCGCCTATAAATCCATTCACACGGCCCTGGTCTGTACAAGGCTATAGTAGAAGACACTTGCCTACGGTGCCACACAATGGGAGTGAACCCGGAACCATATGGTTGGGAAGTAAACTTCTTACCACACAGTAACGTCTACGTCTATAGTTGTTGACTATGGGGCAGGTAATGTCTTTATCTTACTCGGTTTCTGGTAACCGTCCACACCAGGCACCCGCGTGGTGGTGGCACCCGTTTCGTCATATACGGTCCGTCTCTACACTTCATACTACATGTAAACGAAATAACTCTTAAACGGCCAAGTATAAATCTCACTTCTTTATGGCCCACAAGGGGCTAAACATAGAGGGGACAAACAAGGACAGACAAAGGGATTAAGTCGATTACATCAACCTCAGTGCGTAACTGGTACTTAACTTATCGACCCCGAAATGATGATAGGCCTAGTATAAATCTGACAATTTTACTGCTGAATACAATTAGATGGATGGATGGAAGCAGTCCGTCGGTTACGACGACGAGGGTTCCGGTTGATCTGAATCAACGGAACAGCCTGCTCGTGAAATTAACGTGTAAGTGGCTGAGCACTCCAGACCGTGTACCTTAACGTAGTTCTCGGGGATATTCAGCGTGACACAGAGAGTGACAAGGCCGGCCCTTTGAAATACAGGTACAACAGAAACAGGAAGTGTGAGAGAAAGTTGTGGTGAAAGAGTACAGCAGGGATCACCACCATCCCCTGCCGGAGCCTCGTGGAGCTTTAGGTGTTTTCGCTCAATAAACACTAACAACGCCCAGTATGGGAATCGAAACCGCGATCCTATGACTGCGAGTCCGCTGCCCTAACCACTGGGCCATTGCGCCTCCACACAATTAGATATACAGGATATATACCCAAAACACCCGATATCTACGTACCCGAAATTCAACAGATTTTAACAAAGTGCATTTGAGACTTACAGATTTTGCAAGACGTTTTACGGTCGACTTACGACGTGGGTAAGTATGGACAGAGTAATCCATTCAGAGATTAAATCTGTGCGTTCTCTGTCCGCTTCGATGAACGAGCAAACATGGCTGTCATTCAAAGAAGGAATTGATTGAAAACGTAAACAGAATTTGTGATATATATTTCAATACGTATGTTTGAGCTTGTGTATAGATGCATAGCAATACTTGCATATATATAAAAATATGCGTCTATACATAAATGTATCTGTGTGGGGTGTACATATATATATATATGTATATATATATATATATATATATATATATATATATATATATATATATATATAATATATATATATATACATATGTGTGTGTGTATTTGTATATATACATATGTATATATATATATATAAGCACATATTCATGCATATGTATGTATGTATATATATGTATATATATGTATGTGTAGATATATATATATATATATCTAATATATATATATATATAATATATATATATATATATATTACAAACACACACACACGCATTACGTATATATATTACATACACACATATCTACGTATTCATACATATATATATGTATATATGTATATATATATATGTATATATGTATATGTGTATATATATGTGTGTGTGTGTGTGTGGATATATATATATATATATATATGGTATTTGTGTATAAGCTTAAAGCTTAGGGTGATCACTGTGCTATGACTAAGGAACATAGTCCAATGAAAGGGCATATAAGCTCCCGATAGAAAAATAAAGAAGGCTTTCCAATCCGCGTGGGTGGTGGGTTCGAAAGAAAATGGAGAGAGATAGAGGTAGAGGGACAAAAATGTTGAAAGTAAACCGTATTCTGCGTGAGAAATTACACCAGTATACGAAGCTGCAAACTGTTTGGTTAACAAAAATTAATTCGTCCTTGTCTTATCATACGTAGCTGTGGCTGAAGACACTTACCGAAAATGCTACATGTACGATTGAATCTGAAAACCATGTGGTGTTTTCAAGAAATAGCGATGCGTTCACTGATTACTATCTACTTCATCCATATGTTGTGTGTGTGTGTATATGCGGGTATATGTGTCTGTGTGTCTGTGTTTATCTGTGTGTGAATTGAAAACACACTTTCTGCGCAGTGGCAGATATTTTATGCAGCTATATTTATGCCACTCAAGCATTTCAAGGTGTGCATACATTTGCACCGGCAGCATAAATATGCTAGTGATGCATATTGATGCATTTAAAACATTTGATAGATTGAATATAAATTGGAAAATTTTTGAATATGAATATCAATTGAAATGCATTGCATACATACATATACATATATATAATATATATATATATATATATATATATAATATATATATATATATATATGTATGATATATGTATATATATAAATATATATATATATATATGTATATTATATATGTGTATATATAAATATATAATAAACATAAATATATATGTATATATATAAATATATATATGTATATATATATATAGTATATATATATGTATATATATAGTATATATATATATGTATGTATGTATATTATATATTTAATGTATATATAATATATACATATATATATGTATATATATATATATAGAATATATATACATATATATGTCTATCGATTAATGGAGCGTTTGAATGTGAACTTGTGTACAACATTTATATGAGCACGTATATATATGTATATGTATATATATATAATATATTATAAATATAATAATAATAACGCGCGCGCGCAATATATATCTATATATATATATATATATATATATATATGTATATATATATGTATGTATATGGTGATATGGATGCATGCATTATCACAAAAATGCGTATATGCATATATCTAAGTATACCTAAGTATGTATATGTATGTATATATATATATGACTACACATACACACAGAGGTTTGTGTGTGTATGTTTGTTTATGTGTGTGTCTGTGAGTATATAGTTTCGTGCACGTGTATATGTGTAACAACATTTGTTCATAAATATATAATTTCATCGATATGTTCAATTATTACTTGATAGAATTTCTTGGTTGTCTCCTAACGCATTAACTTCTACTTGGAATATTATCTTCATACGTCTCTTTTTTAGGCAACGAGCTAGCAGAATCGCTACCACGCCGGGTGAAATGCTTAGAGGTATTTCGTTTGCCGTTACGTTCTGAGTTCAAATTCCGCCGAGGTCGACTTTGCCATTCGTCCTTTCGGCCTCGATTAAATAAGTACCAGTTAGGCACTGGGGTCGATATAATCGACTTAATCTGTTTGTCTGTTCTTGTTTGTCCCCTCTGTGTTTAGCCCCTTGTGGGTAGTAAAGAAATAGGTATTTCGTTTGCCGTTACGTTCTGAGTTAAAATTCCGCCGAGGTCGACTTTGCCTTTCATCCTTTCGGCCTCGATTAAATAAGTACCAGTTACGCACTGGGGTCGATATAATCGACTTAATCCGTTTGTCTGTCCTCGTTTGTCTCCTCTGTGTTTAGCCTCTTGTGGGTAGTAAAGAAATAGGTATTTCGTCTGCCGCTGCGGAGCTCAAATTCCGCCGAGGTCGACTTTGCCTTTCATCCTTTCGGGGTCGATAAATTAAGTACCAGTTGCATACTGGGGTCGATTTAATCAACTGGCTCCCTTCCCCCTTCCCTCCGGCCCTCAAGCGTGTGTTTTCCTCTGCCTTCTCTCTTTTTTTCTATTTCTACTAATGTGGCCGGTTTCTGAGATCTATTTTGGTTTTTCCCGCCATCACTTCGACACCCCAGAGCCATTCTTCACATCGACTTCTCAACCACGTTGTTGTGTCCATCATCCGTCATCCCAAGCCCTACACTGACCATTAATGTCCAGCTCTTTCCACTCACACTATAACCATAATTCTATGGGCACCTTCTCTCTGCTACTGCTTTCTTTTCCGCGGGTCGTGACTCGCAACGGTTTAAACGGGTCATTAACGACAGCAAGTTTACACGCGCTCCACGGTTTGCAAAGATCCCGCGAACTGTCCCCTACCACCAGACACAACAGCGTTTATATGCGTGCGCACACATCACACACACATACACGCATATATATGTGCATGTATGTGTGTGTGGTGTGTACGTGTGAGTACATGCGTATGTATATAAATATGTACATATAGGATACAGAATGAAAGTTCGATAGATATATACAAACATGCATACCTACGTTCATACATAAATATACGTATGTGTGTGTGTGTGTGTATGTGTGTATTTGTGTGTATGTATTTGTGTGTGTGTATGTGAGTGGGTTTGTGTGTGTGTGTGTGTGTACAGGTTTGTGTGTGTATTCATGTATGTATATACATGAATCCGCATTTAAATATTTGTACATATTTAGAATTTCGGATGTTATCGACAGAGATAATTAAATATTTGTTCTGTGCTCGCGTTTCGTGCGCGTGTGCACGCGGGTGCGCATGAGTGTGTGCGTGTGTGTGTGTCTGTGTCTGTGTGTCTGTGTCTGTGTGTGCTCGTGTCTGTGTGCGTCTGTGTGTGTGCAAGTCATTGATACCCAGGTATTTCCTTGTGCAGGAAATGGAACAAAATACCCAATTAACTACGGGGTACCTTTTCGCGGTATCCACCCATCTGCATTGATTGATATGTTAAGGCGTGTGTTCACTTCGAGTTTATATGTGCGCGTTCACATCTTAATATCTGCTCATGTGGCACGAGCATGTATATATATATATATATATGTTTGTGTGTGTGTGTGTATATATATATATATATATATATATATATCTTTCACTGCCTTTCTATACTCGCCTTTATAGGTTAGGAAATCACTGAGGCGTAAATGCAATAATTTCAAACCTTAATCACTCAACCGTGACTAGTTCCCTATTCCTGCAATCCTGTCTTATTTTTATTTGAGATTTCATTTCCCACCTGTTGCCCTCTTCTTCTGCGTCAGCATGGCTTAGAATCGATTAGGCCAGAGAGGAGGTGTCGATGGATTTAAGGAGGAAGTGGTGGTGATGTTAGGAAGCATGGAGGATTTTTAAGAGAGGCATGAAGAGTTAGCGTATGCGAGCCTGCATGAGAGAGAGAGAGAGATAAAGAGCAAGAGAGAGAGAGAGAGGAGAAGGGGATGGAGAGAGAGAAAGAGAGAAGAGAAGACAGAAAGAAAATGTAAGAAAAAGAATTAAACCACGCACGTGAGAACAAACAGGCATATTTACATATAATACGTATTTGTGTGTGTGTGCTTGTGTGTGTATATATGTGTGTTTGTGTGTGTGTGCCTGTGTGTGTCTGTGTGCATGTTTGTATGTGTGTGTTAGTGTGTATGTGTGTATGTTTTTGTGTGTGTTTGCGTGTGTGTATGCTTGAGCGTGCGTGCGTGTGTGTTTGTGTGTGCGCGTATGTCTGTATGTGCGTGCGTGTGTGTGTGTTTGTGCTTGTGTGTGTGTTTGTGTTTGTGTGTCTGTGTGTGTGCGTTTGTATGTGTGTGCTTGTGTGTGCGCGTATGTGTGTATGTGCGTGCTTGTGTCTGTGTGTGTTTGTGTGTCTGTGCATGTGTCTGTGTTTCTCTGTGTTTCTCTGTGTGTGTTTGCGTATGTATGTGTGTGTGTCTGTGTGTGTCTATTTGTGCTTGTGTGTGTCTCTGTGTGTGTGTGTGTGTGTGTGTGTGTGTGTGTGTGCTTACGTAGGTTGTTTTGTTGTGTATCAGCATAAAAGTGCTCGTCAGTACTTTATGCTTGAATCCCATATATGTTTATTTGTGGAGAGCTTAGACGGGATTATATTTCCGAACCTTGGTTTGGATCAATGGACTTTTTCGGTCGACTGCCCATATATCCAGTGGATTGAGAAATTAGCTCAGTCAACAACAATTACTACGTTTTCAAATGATCCCGTAATCATTGTTGTCTATTGTCATTTTTTAAGCTATCAAACCGGTCAGCATTGAAATTCTTTAAAAAGAAATTCTATTATGTAACGGAACGTCGAAATTATCATTTTTTAAACTTTCCTTTCGGATGTGTAGTTTCTCTGCACTTCGTTCCATTTGGAATTGCGTTCGGTACCTGATCTAATATTGTCTGTGCGATGTTGATAGTCATTCCGTTTGCTCTTACCTTCCAAATATGCTTCGAAAGTGCTGTAGTTCTACCTTGGTGGCGATAACGGGATGATGTGTTGCGGCGGTGCAGGCGGTTTTTGAAAGAGTGCTCTCAGAGTCCTATAGTGTTACTTGATGTGTTAGAGTGAAAGTACATTGGCGCTGCGTACAATGCAGATTTTTGTGCATCTGTTCCCAGTAGGAGAAAGTTTTATAATTGTGCGATTGCTCAAACGACTCGTTTCGTTCTCCATTTATTTGCAATAGGTGCCGGAGTGGCTGTATCGTAAGTAGATTCCTTACCAACCACATGGTTCCGGGTTCAGTCCCACTGCGTGGCACCTTGGGCGACCAAAGCCTTGTGAGTGGATGCCTTAGGCGGAAACTGAAAGAAGCCTTCGTATATATATATATATATATATATATAATATATAATATATATATATATATATATACGACAGGCTTCTTTCAGTTTTATATATGCATGTCTGTGTTTGTCCCCGCACCACCATCGCTTGTCAACTAATGTTGGTGTCTCTACGTCCCCGTAACTTAGCGTTTCAGCAAAAGAAAGAAAGCGATAGAATAAGTCCTAGGCTTACAGAGAATAAATTCTGGGGTCGATTTGCTCGACTAAAGGCGGTGTTCCAGCATGGCCGCAGTCAAATGACTGAAAAAACAGGAGTAAGAGAATAAAGAGTATTATATCTTGTAGTGGCACTTGGCATAATTTTTGTGCAGCGGTAGCTGATTTTATGTTGTTTTCCTTGAAATGCTTATGAATAATTATTCATAATTATTTCTAATTATGGAGAGAAATATTTTGCTTTATTGCTTTTTATTTGTTGCACGGGGGAACATAACCAAGTAGTTTTAAGAGCAATTACTAGTTGTATTCTTACTACTTAAATTCTTTTATATATTTTGACTTCAAAATAATAATGGTCGTGGTAGCCAATCTACGACTGAACCAAAGAAATTTTGTTTCCATTGGTTCTTCAAAATACCAACACTATTGGTCGCAAATACTTGCAGAACCATCTTTTGATAAGGGGGCTGGATATGAAATCACAATGCAGCTGGAATTGATGCCCAAACGCATCAATTTCGACGTTCTGATAATTCTGCCAACCTATAACCACGAAAAGATGAAAGGCAAAATTGATATCAGTAGCATTTGAATTCAAAGTGTAGAGATTAGGAAAAAATGCTGCAAAGCCCTCTAATCGTCACTCTGAAGACTCTGCCAGTTCGCTACATGTTTGTTGATGCCTTGTAAATGTGGTATCGTTGAAGTATAAAACTTTGATTCCTTAACAAATGCTGTCGGTACATGTTTTTTCTGATGCCTGATGAGTAGATCCATTGAGATTGGTTATAAGATCGGGCGCTAGAATGTCTCTAAAAAGGGAACGCGTGATTTTGATTTTAGTTTCAAAGAGATATTGCAGTGAATTTAAAGCTGTAAATTTTGCCTTGGGTGTTGCTCTCTGATCTAATATTTTTATTGTTGTAATTAATATTTTTCTCGGAGTGTCATCTGTTGACGTGTTAACACTGTGTGATATCATCAACCCATCATCTCTATACAAGCCCACGCTAAATCCATTCATGGAGCCTTGAGCATTTTTTCAACAAAAACAAACTTCACTCTTGCTCATAGATTTCTGTTTTCTCAAAATTATCTGAAATATCATAACCACTTGTTGTTATGTTGCAGCTTGAATTTTTAGTTGTATAGTTGTATATTGTAATGAAATACTCGGTATTTTAAAAGATTATCTCCGAAAGATTATCATCAGCAACATCGAAGTGTTAAATCTGAATATTTATTTTCGATGCCTTTGAACTACGTGATAACTGGTACATTGGTGTTACTGTGTTGTTCCATAGATTCTTACGCGTTGACGTCAAAATTTCAGTAGCTATCACCTAATATGCTTTACGCCAGCGGTTAAAAACTATACCAAAATATATATATTTTATGTGAATTTTTACTGTGAAAATATATTTTATGCAGAAATTCTACGACAAAGTTACTTTTAGCACGATTCTTAATTTGAGATGTATTTGGCTGGTCAGGGATTTTGATTGTGCTTATCTACTTTTGAATATATTTGTGGTGCACACCATGTAGTTGCACTCTTAAATATCTGACGTAGACCATTTGCTTCAGTGTAGAAGTTCCATCGTTTCCATCGTATACACATAATTCCACAAACACACACACACACTTTCAACTGTCAGGACAACACATATATGTTATAAATGTAGAGTTTGGTTTTAGTGATTTTGTTTCTGTTAATTCCTGATAAAATTTTAACCGAATGTAGGCGCAGGAGTGGAGTGGCTGTGTGGTAAGTAGCTTGTTTACTAACCACATGGTTCCGGGTTCAGTCCCACTGCGTGGCATCTTGGGCAAGTGTCTTCTACTGTAGCCTCGGGCCGACCAAAGCCTTGTGAGTGGATTTGGTAGACGGAAACTGAAAGAAGCCCGTCGTATATATGTATATATATATATATATGTGTGTGTGTGTTTGTGTGTCTGTGTTTGTCCCCCTAGTATTGCTTGACAACCGATGCTGGTGTGTTTATGTCCCCGTTACTTAGCGGTTCGGCAAAAGAGACCGATAGAATAAGTAATAGGCTTACAAAGAATAAGTCCCGGGGTCTAGTTGCTCGATTAAAGGCGGTGCTCCAGCATGGCCGCAGTCAAATGACTGAAACAAGTAAAAGAGTAAAAGAGTAAAAGAGAATGTTTTTACAGAAAAATGAAATACAAAATCGCTGCCCTAATCTCTTTGGAGAACGGCAGAGAAAGGAACTGAAGATATCAAATTATATGGTCAATTGTCAAAACTATAAAACCGGAGAAAACGGCAAGCATTGAGACTACATCTCTTGTTTAAGTCCTTCATCTGGTCTCTGGGTGCTTTTAGCTGCATCCACACTATTGCAAGCATTCGGGCTACGCTTCTGATTTAATTCCTCCACCACCCCTGGGTGCGTCAGCGCATGGATGTGTGTGCTTGCGGATGGAGCTACAAGTGTATGTTTGCGTGTCGGTGTGTCTGCAGTGTGGGTGTGGGGCATGTGAATGCATATGTGCATACGTGTATATCTGTGTGCGTATATCAGTAACATATATATGAGTGTGGACATGTTTGTTTCCATATGTGTACATGAGTGCCCTCCAGTATGTGGATGTGTGTATATACCTGTGCGAACTGTATGTGTATTAATATGTAGAAGGGTGAGTCAAAAAGTAATGCCATTTTGTTTAGGACAGGTATAATTACCAACACAGGAACATGTATCATACATCAAAATGAAGCTGGTCTTCTGTGGATCACATCCCTACTTCTCAACATAGTCACCGCTTCTCTCAATAGCAATGTTCCACCTTCGAAGGAGAGCATGTATCCCTGTCCCATAAAATTGTGTTGACAATTACAAATACAAACATCAAGACATTAAACAACAGGTGTCTTTCGACTAAGGACGAATTAAATTAAGCAGAATTAAATTAATCAATCTTGGAAAAGAGTTGAAACGCAAATCGACCTCGGTGCTATTTGAACTCAGAAAGCAATGAACCGGAAAACAAGCCGCTAAGCACTTTGTTCGGTGCAGTAAAGACTCTGCAAACTCACCGTCTTCTAAAAAATGCTGATAACGGTTTCAAATTTTGGCACAAGGCCAGCAATTTTGTGAGAGGAGAAAAATCGACTACATTGACCCGTTTTCAACTGGTACTTCTTTTATCGACAAGGAAAGGATGAAAGGCTAAGTCCACCTTGGCAGACTTAATTATGAGTAATAATGGTTTCAAATTTTTGCATAAGGCCAGAAGAGGCGACTAATCGATTACATCGACCCCAGTGTTTCACTGGTACTTAATTTATCGACCCCTAAAGGATGAAAGGCGAAGTCAACCTTGGCAGACTTAATTATGAGTAATAATGGTTTCAAAGGCCAGAGGAGGCAACTAGTCGATTACATCGACCCCAGTGTTTCACTGGTACTTAATTTATCGACCACTAAAGGATGAAAGGCAAAGTCAACCTTGGCGGAATTCCAACTCAGAACGTAAAGACGGACGAAATACCGCTAAGCATTTTGTCCGGTGTGCTAACGTTTCTGCCAGCTGGCCGCATTAACAAACGGTAACAAACAACGTATAAGATTTATTTCTGCGATAGGAACATGGAGTCAATTCTAATGCAGGGCGACAGATAATTTAATCAACTGTCAGTACTTCATTTTGTATTTATTGTATCAACCAAACAAGGATAAAGAGTAAGCGGAACGCCATTGTTATTGTGAACAGAGAGTA
Organism: Octopus sinensis; assembly: GCF_006345805.1. Classification (NCBI taxonomy): domain Eukaryota; kingdom Metazoa; phylum Mollusca; class Cephalopoda; order Octopoda; family Octopodidae; genus Octopus; species Octopus sinensis. Next base: position 21,036 of record NW_021835829.1, on the reverse strand, counting down.
TATATTAGGAAAAAAGAAATCTAACTTCGGTTCCCAGAAGCCAGTTTTGTCTGGTAACTCATCGATAATATGGTAATGCGAAGAAATAATATTGTGATAAAATATAAGCCTGAAAATATCCGAACGGATACAGGAATTTATATACGAAAAACTTAGAAATTCAATTTATTTTTTGTGTATGTCGCATTGAGTATCACTTCATGGTGTGCACACACATAAATAAACATATCAGTACGTGTTCATGTATATATATATATATGTATATATATATATAATTCTGAGAGTTAAATGAAATCATAATCGTAAAAGCAAAACTCGAAAATAATGCTAGTGGCTGTGTGTATATAAATGTGTGTGTGTGTGTATGTGTGTGTGTGTGTGTGAGTGTTTAGGTGGGTGTGGGTGTGGGTGCTTGTGCTGATATGAGTGCACCCACAGCAGAATTCGACTATACATAATGCACACACTATACAACCACACACTTGTATACACCATAAATATACATATACATACATACGCATATATATATATAATACATACATACATACATACATACATACATACATACATACATACATACATATATATATATATATATATATATATATATACATACATACATACATACATACATACATACATACATACATACATACATACATACATACATACATACATATACACTCACACATATACAGCAGAGCTTACCAAACAAGTCACAGACATCACAGACATTACTCAATAACATTTCGACAAGACAGAAAGCCACAACATAAGCTGTCTGCAAAATGGCTAAAAATATAGATTTTGTCAAGAAAGACGTTCTTTGGGGAAAAACGTACATTGTATCTCCTCGAAACAGACTGCTTCTAATACGTTCAAGAATTAGAAGACGTCAGTATGAGAGAATAGTTGAATAGGAGTGGATCATGGAGAAGAGGTACTGAGGTGCGGCTTGGGTCGGGTTGTAGGCTGGCTGGTTGGCTGGTTGGCTTGTTGGCTGGTTGGGTGGGTTTCTGCGGTTGAAGAATACGAT
>NW_021835829.1:5000-7500 GCF_006345805.1 Octopus sinensis | reverse complement strand
CTATGTTATTCACGGTCGTCCATTTTCTCTATCTCGCAGGCTAACAATATATCGGTGTTATATATAAGTCACGTGACAATTGCAACGATTTGGTAAATAAAGAAATCGATATCATCTAACACACATAGGCAAATATTTCTATTCACTGTTCACCACAGATCAATCAGGCGTATATCATGCACAAAGGCAACGATATGCACCTTCAAAATCGATCACATCCGTAGACCCTTACTTTCGTCAAAGACCAAGAATGTCAGTAACATAAATTCAAAAGTCACAAACGCTTCCGGGTACAACTGAACGACATATAGATGCATATGAAGAGATTTCAGATTTGAACGTGTAATTATGCTGTCAGTAACAGATTTAAATATTCAGACTAATATAGTGAAACCTCTACATGTACACATAAATATCATTCCTGCTGAGGCGATATATGAAGTATTACTTAACGGCTGTCAAATTATCGCCACTATGCAAATTAGTTTAAACACTGTATGATGCGTCTTCTCCGTATCAAAGGAACATGAAAATTAAACGAAATTTGTAAACTTTCAGGAAGTTCAAATCTCACGTGATTCTATTCCAAATACAAACTTCATAATGGCGAAGTTATTCTAATAAATTCTTCATTGTTTTGAAAAGTAACTGAGACAAAGTAACGTATTCAGCAGAAATGTGGGAACAAAAAGAAATGGAAACCTTTTATGTTCCAAACACCTGTTTAATAGCGACAAAGAATTCATTGTAACAAAGTTAGTGTTTCAACCGAAATCTGGCAACAAAAGGATTAAAGTAACCTAAATTAAAACCTTTTATTTTTTTTTTGCAATAATCCCAAAAACCTCCTTAATAAGAACAAAGATGTTTTACTAAATTCTTCATATTTTTAAACTGAGTTAAAACAAAGCAATGTATTTCTGTAGAAATATAAAAACAAAGAAAGTTCAAGTGACGTGAATTAAAACCTTGCATCAGAATCTCATGCTAATTTATGTTGCACAGAACAGCTTCATAATGGGAAAATAATTTTAGTTAAATTCTTCATTATTTTTAGGATTTATTGTAACAAATGCTGTATATTTCCACAGAAATACTGCAACAAAAGAGCTAAGATTGGAATGAAAAACATCGATCAAAATGTCATCGTAATTTAAGTTGCAAACAGGAAAGTTAATTATTACAAAATTATTTAACTGAATTCTTTATTATTTTCAAAATTAATTGAAAACAAAAGCCTTGCATTTCTGCAGAAATATGGTAACAAAAGAGTTAAGTTCCATTCCTCCACAAAACCACAGTATTTTTTTCTTTTTGATTTTCTTCTTTTTTTTTTTTTTTCATGATTTGGTTTCATTCAGTGAAAGGCGATCTTGCTCGATCAGTGCCTTCGTGAATTAACTTTCGTTCTTTTCTTTTCTATTCTGGGCACAAGGCCCGAAATTTTTCGCGGAGGGGGCCAGTACTTTAGAACGATCCCAGTACGCAACTGGTACTTAATTTATCGATCCCGAAGGGTCACTCCTTATCTATCATCTATTTATGTATCTCATTTTCTTTATAATTCTATGCTTTCCTTTTCAGTTTTTACCAATTTTGTGACACTCACAATCGTCAATATGTGTGTTGTGTGTGTGTGTGTGTGTGTGTGTGTGTGTGTGTGTGTGTACTGTTTTCTACTCTAGGCCCAAGGCCCGAAATTTGGGGGAAGGGACGATTCGATTAGATCGACCCCAGTAAGCAACTGATACTTAATTTATAGACCCCGAAAATATGAAAGGCACAGTCGACCTGGGCGGAATTTGAACTCAGAACGTAAAGACAGACGAAATACCGCTAAGCATTTCGCCCGGTGAGCTAACGTTTCTGCCAGCTCTCCGCCTTTATGTGTATGTATATTATTGTATAAATGTATGTATATATTCATTACATTCATACACATACTAAATATATAGAGATATATATTAAATATATATGTGTGTGTATGTAGAGATAGATAGATAGATAATAGATAGATAGATAGATAGATAATGTAAGATAAGATAGATAGAGAGAGAGAGAGAGAGAGAGATAGAGAGAGAGATGAGAGAGAGAGATAGATAGATAGACGAGAGAGAGAGAGATAGATAGAGAGAGAGAGATAGATAGATAGATAGATAGATAGAGAGAGAGAGAGAGAGAGTAGAGAGAGAGAGAGAGATAGATAGAGAGAGAGAGAGAGAGAGATAGATGAGAGAGCTAGATAGAGAGAGAGAGAGATAGATAGATAGATAGATGAGAGAGAGAGAGAGGAGAGATAGATAGAGAGAGAGAGAGAGAGAGAGAGAGAGAGAGAGAGATAGATAGATAGATAGATAGATAGATAGTAGAGCGAGAGAGAGAGAGATAGATAGAGAGAGAAAGAGAGATAGATAGATAGATAGATAGATAGAGAGATAGAGATCGAGAGAGAGAGATAGAGAGATGAGAGAGAGAGATAGTAGATAGAGAGAGAGAGAGA
>NW_021835829.1:0-2500 GCF_006345805.1 Octopus sinensis | reverse complement strand
TATATATATTTATTTATATATATATATACATATATAATTTTTTTATTTATTATATATATATATATATATATATACGTATATATGTATATATATATATATATATATAAGTGTGTATGTATTTATGTATATGCATGTACTTGTGTATGTATATGGGCCTGATGGTTTGTTCATATTAACACGTATCTTCTATAAACAAATATGATATTCTTCATAACACCTGAATCCCAAAGAATATATTTTATAAAGAATATAAAAGCGAACGATATTGAAACCAGTTTTACAAAACTAATATATCACACAACTAGTTTCATTTCATCATTCTATAGATTGAAATATCAAGAGCAGACCGCTTTAATGAAAAGTTATATTTAGTATATAACCGAATTCTTGCGATTTTACGTGAATATGTGTGTGTAGGTATGTATGTATGTATTCTCAAATACATATATACATTTATGAATATATAACGTACATATGCATAAAAATATACACATATATATGTATGTCAATATATATATATATAGGCGCAGCTGTGGCTGTGTGGTAAGCAGCTTGCATAACAACCACATGGTTCCGAGGGCAAGTGTCTTCTACTATAGCTCCGGGTCGACCAATGCCTTGTGAGTGGATTTGGTAGACGGAAACTGAAAGAAGCCTGTTGTATATATGTATATATATATGTGTGTGTGTGTGTGTGTGTGTGTGTTTGTCCCCTAGCATTGCTAGACAACCGATGGTAGTGTGTTTACGTCCCCGTAACTTAGTGGTTCGGCAAAAGAGACTGATAGAATAAGTACTGGGCTTACAAAGAATAAGTCCCGGGGTCGATTTGCTCGACTAAAGGCGGTGCTCCAGCATGGCCGCAGTCATATTACTGAAACAAGTAAAAGAGAAAAAGAAAAAAAGATATATATGCATATGTATATATATATATATATGTGTGTGTGTGTGTGTATTCTGTTATTCTTCTACTACTTTCAGTCACTTGCCTGTGGCCATGCTGGAGCACTGCCTTTAGATCGTCTCCAGAACTTTTCTTTGTAAGCCTAGTATTTATTCCATCAGTCTCTTTTGCCGAACCACTAAGTTACGAGGACTGAGACACACCAGCATCGGTTATCAAGCAATGGTGGGGGACACACACTCACACAAATACACACGCACACATATATAAATATATATGAAAACATATATATATAATATATATATATATATATATAATATATATATATATATATTATATAATATATATATACATATATATATATACATAATCTGTTTTGTTTCAGTTCGTTCAGTGAATAGACTGCGGCCATGCTGGGGCTCTACCTTTGAGAATCTTTATACTATGAATGGACCCCGTATTTATGCTTTTAAAACCTAGTATGTGTTTGTAGGCATGTATGTATGTATGTATGTACGGTAATACATATATACATATATGAACATACGACGTATATATATGCACAAACATATATACATATATATATATATGTATGTAAATATAGATATATATCTATAATATAGCATGTAAATAAATATATATAATATATAGTATATACACTATATCTATATATATATATATATATATATATATATATATATATATATATATATATCATTGAAGAGATTAGAGTCAACAAGGAAACGTACGGTTGGACCTTTATTCTTTAATCGTTGTAATTATTTCCACGCAACTTATTTCTCCAAGAATACAGGTACTTGATTATGCAATTGTTTCTTTGCATAATTAGATCTAGCCGTGTCTCCTCAGGCGATATGCGAGTGTTGTCACCGTTTAGTTTAAAATTGTCGACGACAGAGCCATATCCTCTGTGTGTCGTGGTTTTGAATTTAGTAGTAGCTGATTTTCTTCACAGCGTGTGCTTCGGTGGACTGTTTTGAATGGTAGTAAGATTTCAATGGAATTGGCATTTCATTTGGTTCTATCGCTGATGTGTTCTTCATGGTTGGCTAAACATGCTAATTTCCTTAGCTGACCTTTAGTATTCAGTGGTCAGATACATACACACATGCATTCGCACGCACAAACCTATATACGTATATGCATATATACACACATACATGCACTCACATATACATACACCTACATTCACGTACATACGCATACATACAGACATTTAGGCATCTATATATATATATAGACATATATACATATATAAATGAATATAATAATATATATATATATATATATAATATATATATATATATATATATATATATATATATAATATATATATATATATATGTACATACATATATACATACGTATATACATGAATACATACACAGATCGACATATACACTTATGTAATTATATATACACCCTTTCACAAATGAGGGTATACACATGTACCCACATACATATACATAGATAAATAAATTTATAAATCCACCCATCTTGACATCCACATGCATATACCGAAGCACGTGTTTACATACACAGTCTGACATATACACGAATCTATTTACCTACAAC
>NW_021835828.1:0-37674 GCF_006345805.1 Octopus sinensis | reverse complement strand
CAATCGCTTTGGAAACATCGGGGGTCGCAGGGCCTCTAACCTCGGCCTTCATCAGCGACATCGGGAGGAAATTGGCCCACAGGACGAAAGTGCAACGCGAGGTTTCGTTGCTATTCCGCAGGAGGGTGCGTGCTTTATCCCCCCGGAGTTTCCCCTCTGTACATTCCTAACTTAATTTGTTTTCTCTCAAAAAAAATTAATTTAAGTTATGTATCGATCAAAAGGAGAAGATTATTTAATTAATACTTAAGTTCTTTGAATTGATGTTTCTATTAAGATACGATATAATTTATATTGTATCTCTATTAAGGGTTTTAATAGAATCCAAAACTCTTTTAGGAAAAAGCTGAAATCGTGGCAGTGACCCTCGAATTTCCTCTTTTTCTATATATTAAAAATATCAGTGCCAGCTATTTTAGAAAAATTAAAATGATACTTTGTATAGTTTTGGAATTAACTAACTTTGATAAAACCCAATCCAATTTATCCATCAATCTGAAAAAGACGAGCTGGCTTTTTCATTGAATCTTGGTCGCTTTGCTCCGCGAAAATTGCCATTCAATACGTAGACAACTGTTATGCTTCGGACGAATCTTGAATCGATAGATGACCAAAGACACTTACCCACAAACAAAAGAACGTGCGAATAGATGGCGGGGAGGATGGCTCTAGGCATGACTCAAGCGAAACTCTTCTAGGGCAACGCGAAAGAACTTTAAACTAACTAACTAGTTTCGTAATCAACTTAATTACTATTCTTGTGAGTTTGTGATTAGATACTATCCTTTCTGACAATCGAAATGATGCTGGAAACTAATCTACCAATCAAGCCAATAATATCGGGAAATTCTTAAGTATTTATTTGAAGTATTAAATTTTAGATTCTAGTTGTTATTGATTCAATTTTGAAGCATGCAATGGTTAAGGTTGCAACTTTCAAAAACTCCAAAGTCTTGCTAATAATCAATTCCGATAATGGAAGAAAGTTTAATGGTTGAGTTATGTGCATCTCTCAAACCCCATAAAAGTACGTCTGTAAAATGCCCATCTTACTGTATAACTCAGGAACATGAGGACTGAATTGAAATTTTTTAAAAATCTCAGTGCTTTTCACAGGAAATAATTTTTAACTCAGAGAGCTCTCACCTCCGCGGGAGTTCCGTCATCCTCGAACCGGTTGGGCTGGATAGAAGTTGTTTACGACTCGGTCTTCGCCTATGTGAGCCACATTTCTGCCGCTGTGGGCGAAAATCTGTCGCTTTGGTCAACACGCGCTATCATGTAAACGCAGCGCTGGCCATATGCTCTAAAAGATCTCATCAGAAAAGCCTTAGAAGTCGCCGGAATCCCCTCCATACTCGAGCCACTGGGATCGACCAAGAGGCCCTTTGATGCAGGTCTGAATAATTCGATCTCTCTTGACGCTGTCAAAAGCGTTTTTGAAATCGAGTTTAACAGCGATCTAGAAAAAAATCTATATAAGACTGATTGTGTTCCTCAATTTGTCGAGTACAAAGATGTTTGGCTTGTTATCAACCTCGGAAAATAATAAATATAGTTTTTATAAACAGTTTAATCAAAATAACAACGTCAGGAAGTGAGCGGCCAAGCTCGATCTGCGAGCGCGACGGGGCAGAAGTCCAGTCGAACGGATTGCTTGCGCGTTGCCGCGCACGATTGCAAGCGAGATCCTCTGCCTCAGCCAAGAGGACTCCGAGCATCCATTTTCGTCCGAGTAATGAGGATACCGAGGTCTTTCATGAAGCATGAGGTGAGCGGACCGGAAACGCCTGATGTCCCAAAGCCCAGAGGCACGAAGGAATGCCGAGTGGCAAGATTCTTGTACTTTTCGACTTTGCGGGCTTCCGCCAAAGCAGCGGCCAAGCCGGAAAAAGAAACAGATGACAAAAGGGCGGATGGGGACCACGTGTCTGCACACATGGCATCCCAGATGAGGCAATTGCCATTCCGGAATGGGAAAGTAGTCATTTTATCCGACCGTTTGCCGTCCCCTCTGTCCAATCCGGCGGGTTCTAGCACATTGGGGAAGCCAGCAGCATTGAGTGCTTTTGAGATTATGTCCTTGATTGCTCCATGGCGAGGCGAGCGGCCTGCGCTTCGGCGGCAGGAGAGGGGGTGAAGGGCTTTCACGTCCACCGTACTTTTGCATCGGCAGGGATGAGGGGCGAAGACATCAAGCCCCAGCAGAAGAGCAACTCCGATACGCAGTGTTTCGTTGTCTAATAGGGAACCCGTCGATGACGTTGGGTAAGCGTCGAGCCAGGATCCACTATGCTCGTGTGCTGCAGAAAGCAAGCACGCTTGGCGGTGTTTGTCCAAGGCCGGTTGGAGCGTAGAGAACGAGTGTGCTGCCCAGATCTCGTCCCAATCCCTCTGTCTGGACATCTCAGAAGGGATCTGAAGGTTGGAGTTGGTCCAGAATTTAAGGAGGTCAGCAACTCCAGAGAGAGTTTGTTGAAGGGGAGTAGAACCTCTCGGACAAGTTGACGGCTTCTGGAAATTGAAGAGAAATGCGCGTGTGGCGCCAGATCTTTAGGCGAGCGAAGACCGGCCCATCCGAACCTGACGGGGAGTTTTGCAGGCGTCCAACTGATTTCGTCAAAGGAAATGCTCAAAACTGCTTCCGAAAATCTTTTCATTAACAATCTGATCAAACTTAAAGAGCTCGCATATATAGATTTATATTATAGATTAAATTTTGTGCGATAGAATAATAATCAATCGAAAACAAGGTATGCAGGTCAATTTCCGAAATGTAATATCCGGATCTCAAACTGCAAAGAATAGCACTAACAAAAATTCAAAAGCATGTTTACATAAATTTATTATTTTATTTTTTACAAAATACTTTAATGAAATATTGTAATAAAGTAATTTAGGCGATTTCTCATCTTTGAATAATACAGAGTTTAATTCTGATTGTTTAAAAATCGATTAAAAATTGCTTATAATTATTATATATTCAAGGAGAAACGATCAAAGAGAAACGATCATCGGGAACGGACATGGCTATTCCAAAGCGTATCAATAGTGATCTTGCGTGAGAATTGCCATTCATCTTATCCTCTGCTGCTAATTAAATATTTATTAACACTTTTTAAAAAATAAATGATGAAATTATGTATTGCCTGATTAGTCAGTTATTAAAACTTTCCTGAGTGGTATGTTGATATGACGGGCATTCTCATCAAATAGAGACGGTGGATCGTCTTGGGCAAGTAAAAAAGTGTCAAGAAAGTTTTGATATCATTAAAAAAATAGGGAACTCAATCGAAAAATATATCTCTGTTATTAGTGATTTAATCGATGAATTTGAAACACGTTTGAATGATTTTATAAAAGTTCTACATATTATGAAAATATTTCCGTCACCTATGGGAACAAATACTGCAACCGCTTCATGTATGAGCTGGAGCTAATTTAAATTGAGGCAGATTTACAGCGCTATTTAATTAAAGTAAACTATTGGATTTTTGGAGTCAAATTCGAGAATGAAAATATCCGAACTTGGTCGATAATGCTAAAAAATGCATCAGTCTTTGGAAAAACGTATGATGTGTAAATCTTTTCAGTAAACTTATGCGAATAAAAAGTAAGTATCGAAATCGACTAACTAGTGAACACCTAATTCAACTTTACGAACTTTGTCTTTGAACTTTACCCCTCTTTTCAATAAAATAGTAGACGCCAAGCAAAATCAAGTCTCACATTGATTCTCTTATTAACTAATAAAGCCTTTTTTGATCAAATAAAATATTTTTTGTGCGGCCCGGAATGATACTCATAATTATCGATTTAGTCCTTAAGCTAAAAAGATTGAGAACTCTTACTCTTAATTATTGATCTGGCCCTTGAGCTACAAATGTTGAGAATCACTGCTAGACATAAAATCGGACTGCACGGTACTGTTTTATTAGTGTTGAACATGAAGTTTGCGGCCTGCATGTTTGACACTCATCGTCTAAGATATCTATGTTCGATAGTAGAACCATCCGTATAGGTGGTGCCTGCTTAAGAGAGAGTTTTTTCCATCATGTTAAAGTCCACTGCTTCAGAAAGGCTGTGACTAACTCGTAAACAGCTGAGTTTGTGCGTTGGGCTAGAGTTTTTTTCGTTTGGTCATTTTTAGATTTTAGTGGAAATACCCTGTTTTTTTAAATCTTCTATCGCTTCATTTGTAAAGTCAGATTGGGAGGAAACAGCGATTTAGAGTTCAGTAATTTTACTTGTAGGGGGATATAAATAGGATTCCGTGTAAATTGGAAGGATGTAAGGTTGACTCTGATCAAAAAAGCAAAAGAGATTCCAAGATCGATTTCTAGAAAGAAAAAAAGTCAGCCAAGTCTAACTAGCAAATCCGAAAATTAAATGAAAAGCCCAGCTTTTAATGAAGTTTTTTTCTACTAGGAGAGAGGACTGAACTAAATCTTTTGTTTAACTATGATCACTTGAAGATCACTGTTTATAAATAGCTCGTGCCATTTGTAAATAGCGATTAGCGACATGAAACTGATAAAAAAAGGATGGCTATTTGCAGAAAGAAAATAATTTGCAGAAATAGGGTGTAATTGAGCGCTTTAATCAAACATTGACACGGGGTATGGAAAAACTGATAGATAATAAAAATTGGAAACATTTTTTAGACAAAGTTACGTTTTTATAATACGACACATCACTCGGCAATAAATGAGACTTTCTTCAAAAAGTATAGAGATATATCTGGAATTTAACGTGCCATTCGTGAAATATTAGGTTATAATCTCACTTATAAGTTAGATGAAAATAATGAGGCCTCGTTTGTAGTAGATAAACTTGATAGAAAATATACGATGTATTTTTTAGAAACGAATGATAAAATTTTTGATTTTACTCCTCCAGAAATGAATTCATTTTATTTTAAAAGAATGAATAAAAAGATGGTAGTACACAAGTCAAAATATGATTTTGAATTAAGAAATGAGATATAATTAAATAAAAACAGTTTAGGTTAGAATTTTAAAAGATTGTGGGGACGAATCTTTCATTGAAACTACACAGATTTGAATCCCCATATGAAGAAAAGGGGAAAAAATATAATGTCTAATAACAGATTAATGTGAGAAACTACACTTTAAATGAAAAATTTCAAATTTTATCCAGAAAAAAAATGATGAGACTATTAAGAAAATATAGATTTTTCTGCAATAAGATATGAATGATTATCCTTCTTTACTTCTTTTTGTTGGTAGCTTCTTTTTACCTGGAAATGATTGATTGGCTGTAATTTCAATGAAAATGATTAATGGATTCTGATTATTATAATGTAAATACAAGGAAAGAGTATTCTTTGGACCTAAAACAAAAAGTTGTAACAGCCTACCAAAAAGGTAAAAAAATATGGAAGATTTTTACACTGTTGACATCACCAGAAAGTACTGCTTGGTATATTATTACTCCATGAAAACAACACGGAACTGTTATGAATCTCTGTAGATTGGTCGTCAGAAAAGTTTCTGTTCATAGCGTCAAAAACCAACATGCATGTAACAACAAAAAAATAAAAATGATATTTGAATTCAGTAAAAGAAGAAGCAATAAACCAAATAGAGAGACATTGTTAAACTTTAGATGACTTGTCCTTAGGATTTATTAGTCAAATCCTTAGGATTAATGATAGTGACACTGTCAGGCAACAATTTTTTAGGTCCCTTGACGCCAGTTGGGTCATGTGGCTTCATAATAGTGACTTGTATACCGATGACACCTACAAATATGAATAGTCATTACCTGATTTCATCTGAATCCCTGTCACAGCCCTGTCCAAATAGTAGTTGGGAGCATCCCCGGAGTGAATCAAATAACCGTCCACAAATTTAGAACACCTGGCCCTCTGACCGCGAAGTTTTCCGGACACTTTGACCTCAACTCCGTTTGCACCCGCCCCCATGCATAACTTGATAGTCGAATGGGCTGCCCTCCTCACCGCCAACCCACTTATCAGCTTGTAACGAATAGACTCCACCTGTGCCACTGCACTAAGCCCTTTATCTTGAAGACGTTCGACAGATATCTTGACTAACTAACAAATAGAGTACTTCGATTTGATCTGTGGGGAATCCAAAGCGAGAAGATATCAGTCCTTTCATTTCTCTAATCTTCAATCCCCGATCAGCAGCGATTTGCTGAGGGCGAGTGGCCATTAGGACAATTTCAATCTTCTTTGGATGATGACGAATGGAGACATCCGATAATCCCTCTTCACGGAATATTCTCATCATTGTTGACTTTAGTTCAGTTCTTAGTAGACCTTCGGCCACAAACTAGTGATATTAAAATATTTGATACTCGTTTCTTCATCGAGAGATTGTCTTGTCCGTACATGCCACTAGAACTACAGGTGAGAAATTATTCAAATGTAGAAAATATAATTAATTTAAACTTTAATTAATTATGATAACAATAAAAAAGTTATCTTGCATGAACAGGCTGAAAAATAAATGTGATTTTCACTTGACTTTAGCCACTTCTTCATTTTTTGGAAGTCATTGTGTAATACAACTGGTAACGTCATCCTTGGTCGACCACGAAAGCATTCCCTCTCAAACATGAAATAATCCTCCATCGCCAGATTAGCTGGGGCAGCGAAATTTACACGCAGAATATGGCCATACAGTTTTCATTTGGCGTCAGTGATATCCAGGCTTAAGGCCTACTTGTGCATTTGTTGTAAATTCCAGCATTTGAAATTCTGGCAGGCCAGTGCATTACAAATAAAATCCCAAGCTGTTTTTTGTAAAACGCACTGAAAGCCGTTGATTTCACATTCATACAGGCACAAGTGCCAACATTTAACAATATTATCGACTTTAAAATAAATTTACATATGCATCCGTAGATTGACATTGAGTTCTTTCGGAAGTGTTGTCCTCCTTTGAGTTTTTTATTGCTACCTCAGTACCTCAGAAGTGTTGTCCTTTTGATGTTATATTCTGTTTCAGCCAGTAGGAATCCAAGCTTGTTGACGTGTCGCTAACATTCTAATTTAAATTTTGAATAAAAATTATAAAAATTAACGTATATTTTATTTTGTAGGTGTGTTCCAGAGCGAAGTTTATTCACCTTACTTCTGAACTTTTCGTTTGTTCAATAAAAAAAATGTTAATATTTTTAAAACACGACATATAGATATTTTATATTAATTATCCCCCATGGATTATTGATCCATTCATCATAAAACTTTTCGCAGTTGAGATCGAAACAAAAAGACATGGATTTGCAATCTGACATCATGACGTTTTAGGTTACACTGATTTACCAAAAAATTCCCAAATCTATGGACAAGTCAATTTTTAATTGCTTTGCATCTACCTATTTAATTGAATGTGGCTTTAGAAAAGTAGTACGACATACAAAATCGAGGAATAGACTTGATGTTGTCAATAGAGGAATCTACGAACACAATATCAAATATAATTCCCAAAAGGCCAAATTTTTTAATTTTTCTAAATTTAACTATTTTATTTTAACTTAAAAAATTGACAAAGTGGCCAGTAACAGAAATTTCCAAGTAACTGAATTTTTCCTATAAAATTTTATTTTTCGTAAAAAGTGGCGACTAAGTGGGGTGGAGACTATCCAGGGTTTGACTGTATTATTTGCAACGATGTTTTGTATAAAAATATTTTTTGAATTTTAATAATTTACGTGACAAATTTGATTTTTTCTTTTGATGAATACAATATTTTATTTAAATACTGAATAGTTAATAAGGTAGGGAAGTTAATTTGAATTAGTCACCGTACGGATGGACAGGCAATTTTTACGTAATATCGCGAGCGATATCCGTTGGAAAAGCCAGCTCGACTGTCGTGACTTCTGTCTTGAACAGGAATATTGTAGACTTGTCAGGACGTTTTTGGTCTAGCCTAACTGGTTCCAGTATTGAGGGGAATCCAGCGTATAAATGATACATTATTAGATAATAGATTTAAAAGCAGAATTTGGGGTTGGCCTTCGGTTGGATTAGACTCATTTCACACAATTTTGTTAGAACAGACCATTAAAAAATAATCGATCATAGAAGGAAGTATCATTAGAAATTTAAAAAATTATTCTTTTTTGAGAGAAAAATATTATTGCATACTCGCAACGGGAAGGAATTCGTCATTCGATTAGCAATTTTTTTTACGATAATTCGTGTCGGTGTTTAATGGCAACGGCTTTTGTCAACCTGGGTTAACTAAAGACCGGTCAAAATTAATAAAAATATATAAATGACATTTTAATTTTGCCCTACGGATTATTCTTGGTGTAAAAAATATTTTTAAAAAATTTTTAGTGAAATGTTAATTAGAAATTACAAAATGTAAATACAGTAAACTCTTTCGATCCGCCATTTTTGGTTCCTGATCGAAATTTTTGGAATTCTGGAGGATTTGTTTCCAATTTTTTAATTGATATTCCTATTTTTAAAATCGGCGATCCAGTTGTCAGACGGGTGTATGTTGACAATAATAAAAAAACACGGAAAGTGCCTTAAATGAGCACATGTTAAAGGAGTATCTGCCACGGGAATGATTGATCTAAAAGCAGAAGATGTAGTGTGATTGAAGAAAATAGCAGAGACTCAGCGAAGCTAGAATAGCTTAAAACAAAATTAATTCCAATGACATTTATTTATCAAAAATAAAAATGATTAGTGAATAATTTGAATATTTTAAAGCAAACTTGTAGTAATTCTACAACGCCAAGTTGTAAGATTTTCTTACAAATTAATTTTAATATAAGATTATTAAGGTGATAACAGGAACAAAGATTTTCTACATCTTTTCCGAAAATGATCAGAAAGGTGTTCAGCAATTTACTTTAATCAATCAAAATTTATTTCAGTGTAACACCGCAATCGAGTCTTCAGGAGGGTGCATCTTGACTCTTCTTTGGGGACAATGCTGCCCAAACAGCCATTCATATGTGGTACGTCGTCGTTGTTGAGCTGACCCTTGCAGCTTAGCTTGCACCTAATCTCATTCTCATTTTTTTGATCAAATATTTATTGTCATAACTTAGAATAAGTAAGTTATAATTTGCAATCATTAGTATAGAACTTATTTTATCTATCATTAGTATGGAACGTTTGTGTGTTTTGTTATTTGACTTTCTAAATCAGTATATGAGTATCGATTTTTAGCTGCTCGTATTAAAACGTATCTAATTGGTAACCGGTCACAATTATTAATTTCTACTTAATGCATCTTCTTTCAGTGGATTCTCCTCCTCTTCGAGCCAGAGCCAATCTCTTCGATGGGAACACATCATCTATCTTCCAGATCGCCCTAGTCTGTGGTCATTCTCAGTTCGATCCAATGGCCTACTGACAAGCTTCCTCCCTTCCTCCGTTGTTTCATTTGTAACTGAGTCATTTGGGATTCTTCAGTTGGAATCATTCCAAACTTATTTTCTGTACGGATACTGTCCAATATTTCCGTAAACTAACCACAAATGCTCTTCAGTAGTTTCTGTTTCTCTTCGCATAATAAGCAATTAAAAAACAAAAATCGTTCCTTTTCATGAATACGTGTATATGAAATTTCCGCGACGTTAAACACTCTTCATTCGGAAGTATGCATAGCATGCTATCTCTCTTCTGAGTGTACTTTTTTAGCTCTTGAACTTTAAGCGTGCAAGTCTAAAACATCATATCGATGTGAAATCGATCAAATGAAAACTTCATCGAAAAATTAGCCCCCACCACATTGCATTTTTAGTGCAAATTGATTTTGCTTAATTTCTCTAAATATAAACATTACGGTTGATTCCAATTGGTCGAATATCTTTACTCTAAAGTACCAAAAATTGTTCAACAGTGCTTTTTCTTGAATTTTCATTGACCTCTAAATGGCCTTTTCCTACTTCAACCTAACATTATTAAAAGTTTAGTAGAATAAATTCATTAAATAAACATCCTGGAATCTTTTAAAGTGGGCTTCTTCAACGCCTCTCCATTACCGTAATCCGCGGAAACTGTTCCGCAATCCGTGCGGCTGGGAGGGCGCCCTAAACTGCGTAGTCTTAAGCAAACTTTCTCTTTTTCTAACTGTCTTTGATTTAACTTCAAATTTGTAAAAAACATTAAACACTGTTGATTTAAACACTGAGATATTCTATTTTAGATAAGATGCTTCTAAATCTCACAAGTTTGGGAGCAAGTTTGGTTAAATAACATCAGCCATATGGATCCAGTGTACTTGTGTAATTTTCATACTTTTCCACCACTTTTATTGTCCTCAATACTTTCTACCCTTCGATATAGGTTTGACATGGGCACTCCTTAATTTAACAGTATCTTAATTCCAGTTCTAAATTCGATTGGTAAGCTGTAAATATTTGGGCTCTTTTTCTTTCTTCTTTTGTTATTACTATTTTACCTATACTTTTATTTTGACTTCACAGCTACATTTTGAATTGAATATTCGTCATATTTAATTACAAAATTATTATTAATCTATTTTATCAAATTATTATGTAATACTTATTTCAATCCACAATCCACAATTTTCGTAATTTCGCCCTTTCCTCCCACAACCACATTTCAACATGGATCAAGGAAGGATTGTCAGCGACCTCCTTCCTCACCACACTAACAGATTTCATAAATGAAGGACACAAAAGAAGAATTGCAGGAGAATCATTGTATGGCACTATCGACATTCAAAAGCGTTTGACTCCGTCCCAAGGAAGATCCTAATTCAAAGATATTTGGTACAAATATTTTCTACACCTATGAAGCTATGGATAGCGAATTTTTTGAGCGGACGTCGTGGGAAAGTGTGCGTCGGGAACGAGAGTTCAAGATCACGCTTTTTGCCAATGGTGTACCCCAGGGTTCTCCTTTAATCCCCGACCCTCTTCAACTGTTTCTGAATGATCTCCCGGTTCCTATGGATAATAATGACATACTACTCTCCTATGCGATGACATAGTTGTCGCATCAAGGGATGTAAATGTCGAATACGCGAAGGAAAGACTACAAAGAATACTGAAACGAATTATATGGATGGCTATATGAAAACAGACTACATGCATGTTCCGAAAAGTCAGCAGTCACCCTATTCACGAAAAACGGAAGATGGGACGAAAACTATTGAAGTCACGCTGAATGGAGTCCCAATACCACCAAAGAAAACACAGAAGATATTGGGTGTAACGTTTGACACTTTCTCTTTTTTCTCACCTCATGTTGAATCGATCGTGTCAACTTGTATAAAGAAAATCAATCTTGTGAAAGCCTTTCTTTCGAACTGTGGGAGAACTTGTCCGCCAGGGGTAGAGACCCTTTTACAAGCAGTATATCGAGCCAACAATAGGCTATGCATGTGCTGCTTGGGGCTGTAACCTGGCGGCAACGAACCAACTAACATCGAGAAAATCCAAGAAAAATCCATAAACATACTGAAGGACCATACCGACATGAAAATTGTCCATCGAACACTGGAGTCTCTTGTATAGGCAAGTGGGAGGGATCGTGGAGATGGACCACAAGCATTTCACCGTACTACAGAAAGTGTGTGGGTCACGGTCTGAACATCGTGAAAAGATGGCTAGACTGTTGAGAAGTGTCGGAATCACCTGAACACGTTAGTTAATGTTAAGACGGTGATTCTGTTTTTGGCTTAAATAATAATAATAATAATAAAATCTTCATCAGTACACTCGACTAAATTGTAGTTTCAAAATCATTCACAACAGAAAAATTTTAATAAATTGTAATAATAATTTGTTTTTAATTTCTTAATAAAATTTATTTATTATTTAAGTGCTGAGATGAAAGAAAGTAATCATCAAAATAACGGCATTGAAAACATTTTTAACAATGTAAAAATAAATAAATGTATAAACCATAACCAGGATGAAAGCTCTCGGACATCGGACTCGTTCAAAAGTCCAAATTAACGAAGGAATGGACGAAATCTCTCGATTTACTGAACTATCCCAAGAACAAGTTTCCAAGTCAAAAAACATGGCGCGATCTATTGATTACTGTCAAACCACAAAAGTTTTTTTAAAGTAAAAGTTGTTTAGATTTATATCCCTCAAAAGCGAAATTGATCCTTGTTCGGTTGAAGAAGTGAATCAAGAAGACTACAACATCGGACGTTTTTCCAGTTGATTTTTAATTGATATTATTTTATATTTAATTTTAAATTTAAGTCCAACAATATATATTTTTAGAAAAAGAACTTCTTAAAATAAACGAGCTCCGAGATTCACGTGTTGAAAGAAAAGATCAAATTCAACACTCAGAGCAAAGCCAAATCGTTGAAAATGAACAATCGTATCTTCTTAAGGTGCAAATGACTATGGTATGTATTCCTACTAATTAAACTCTCCAGTTTGTTCAATTAGTAGTCCAATTATTCATGGTTAGCACAAACACTCCCGATTGCGACACAGACATAATGGCTTCTGAATGTCGTCATATTCTGGTTTCCTAAACCTTGACATGCCAGGACACTCTCTCAAAACATTATCCTGTCAATTGTCCCCAAAGACCACCAAATCTTGATGAAGCCATTAAAATGTTGGATGAAAAGAACATTATCAAACTATTCCTTCAAAATATGATGAACTATTGTCTGAGGAGGTACTTGGGAGTCTAAATGCCCGCAAAAGGATTTAAAAGTTATTTTCTGCCAATTTGTATTTCCGAGATTCTAAAACTCGGTTATGTTCAATCACATGGATTTGCTGGCGTCAAGAATGGACGTTTTTCATTTCCGAGATTATTCATGAGCAAATATCCTGAATGAGCAATCGACGTCGAGTTTTAAGATATGACGAATTAAAGTATAGGAAATGTATTTTTAACGTTAGCCTGTTGCATATGGTCTTGAAATGTGTCAGACAGGTGGGTGGAAGTATTTGGATGTGAATCGGATTTTCTCACATATTTGAGTCCTGCTATCTTAAGTCATATAATCACAAATTGGTAAAAAAAATTCAAGAAGTAGTTCATTTTAATGCAGTCAAGGTTGTGGTTTTACTATACACAGAGTTTTTGTTTTTAAAAACATATAAAATTCTGCCCTCCGAATATCACGGATTGTCAGCTTCCTAATATTCGTATTCCCGAAGTGACTGTATTTGAGACTAGACAACATTGAAATGCCGAATTGGTTTTTGTTAGATTTTGTCTCAATTGTATCCCAATAGGCATATACTGTCATTTCGGTTGTTCATTTTTTGAACATAAACTGAAAACTACTCATCCTACGCAATTTCTCTAGTCATGGAATTTCTTCTAAGTTGTCTAATTTTAAAGAATTGAAAACATTACAAACATTACCGGTTTTTTGTAATTTGTAAATAAAAATGATTGTAGTAAGAGCAGTGATTCTTAACGGGGGCGCTGGCGCCCCCCTGGGGGCGCTGGAACATATTAGGGGGGCGCTGGAATTTTAATTTTTTTAATTATTATAAATATTTTATTAGTTTTTGTAAATCATTATCACGTGCTTTTCTATTAATTCTAAATTCAAATTGTCTTGTGTGTACGTAAAAAAATTATTCACTGATAATATTTATAAATATTTGTTAATTGTATTTAATATTTTAGAACTTTTTAATAAATATTTTAATTATATTTTATAGATGTCTGATAAAAAAGTAAAACGACGTATATATTCGGATGAATACCTAAAGTTTGGAGTGATACCCTACGACCATAACAATTCACTTCCAATGTGTCTTATGTGTAAAAAGGTCTTTACAAATGAAGGAATGAAGCCTTCAAGAATGCTAAATCATCTTAAGATTTGTCATCCTGACAAACTTGATGCGGATATCAATTATTTTTCTAATCTGAAATATAATTATGAAAATCGTCTTATGATTAATCAACTATTTACAAAAAATTCGAAGATGCTTGAAAAAGGCCTATAGCATCATACAAAATATCGCAATTGATAGCGAAATCAGGAAAACCTCATACTATTGGAGAGTCATTAATATTACCAGCTATCAAAGAAGTGTTAAATTCAATGGTTGATTGTGATTCTGAACAAATAATTTCATCAATTCCTTTGAGTAATAGTTCTGTTTCTTCCAGAATTGATGAAATGGCATTTGATATCGAAGAAACCCTATGTGCATTTTTAAGAACAACAAAATTTTCAATTCAGATTGATGAATCGACATTCAACGATAGTGTTGCACTTTTATTAGTTTACGTACGTTATATTAATCAAATGATGTAATTCAAGAAGAATTTTTATTTTCTGAACACCTTGAACTCGATACAAGAGGATTAACAATTTTCAAAACTGTTGAACAATATTTTTTGAAACATGAAATACCCCTTAGCAATATTTTTGCTTGTTCAACAGATGGGGGCACTGCGATGGTTGGAGTTCATCGTGGGTTTTTGGCATATATGAAGGAAAAAGTACCGAATATTTTTACAATCCATTGCGTCATTCACAGACAGCATTTAGCTGCGAAAAATTTAAGTGAGAGGCTGAATGAATCACTAAATGTTGTCATATGTGCAATAAATCGTATTAAAATGCACCCATTGAATTCGAGAATATTTCGACATATTTGTGAACAAAACGATGAGCATTATGAACGACTTCTTTTGCATACCCATGTTAGATGGCTTTCAAAAGGAAACTGTTTGTGTCGATTTTTTGAATTGTATGATTCAATCTTAGAATTTTGTCAGTTACATGAGCAGAGAATTTTTAGGTAATTATTCCTTAATCATTTTAGTAAGTTGATTTTATTGAAAGCTGATATAGCTTATCTAGCTGATATTTTTATAAAATCAACCAAGTAAATATTAGCTTGCAAGGAAACAATATCAATTTAATAAATGTAAAAGGAATTATTATGCCTTTTATTGAAAAATTACAACTTTATGAAAACAATATTAAGAAAAAGATTTTTATTAATTTTCCAAATCTACAAAATTTGGGGTTATTTTTGTAATAATATTTATTAGGTCGAAAAATTAACGGATTCTGACTGTGAATGCTTTTGCTTGCATCTAAAAATGTTAAAAGATGACATGAAAATCCGCTTTGAAGATTTAGAAAATTTAAAATTTTTTGATTGGTATATAAATCCATTTGAAACTGAAAACGTTAATTTATCTCAAGAAATAACAGAAAATTTATTAAATCTGAAATATGACTTTGAAGCTAAAGTCATTTTCAACAAATATGGATATCAACAATTCTGGGTTACTCATAGAAAAAATATCCTTTATTGTGGAATGAAATTGAAACACTTATAATAGCATTTCCTTCAACATATCTAGTTGAAAGAGGATTTAGTGCAGTCTCTAATATTTTGACCAAAAAAGAAATAAATTACAAATTGTGAATAGAGGAGATTTGAGACTAAGTCTGTCGACTATTGAAGCTGACATAAAACGATTGACAAATTCCCATCAAGCACAAGGCAGTCACTAAAATTTTTTTATAAAAAAGTTTGGTTTGTGAATACCCTTTTTAATTCTAAAAAAATAATAAGTAATATTCGAAAATATTAAAATGAAACAATTGGCGAAAAAATTGCCAAATAAATCTATAATTGAAAAAAAATAAATTAAATAATAGGGGGGCGCTGAAATTTTGAAGCTTCGAAATTGTGTCAAAAGGGGCGCTGACTTAAAAAAGGTTAAGAACCACTGGTATAGAGGAAACCCATACTCTTGAAGTGCTGATTACGAGTAGTCGAAAATATTAATTCCCGTGAAATTCGATATGAGTGGTGTGTTGATTCTTTTTATATCCTTTTTTTGTGTAATTAAGTTCTTGTCAATTTATAAAGCTGATTAAAGCTATAAAAATAATAAGAAGGTATTCATATTCTTCCATTTTTCATGAATTAATACTTACTTATTTAACATTTTGTTTAGCTATTCTATTTTTATATTCAATATATACATCACGATTCTGTGATCAGTACAATCATTTAAAAAAATCAAAGGTCAAAAAAACCTTTCCTAATAAAATAATGCAGTCCAATTTTGATTTGGAACAGTTTTAGGCTGAAATATCTCAGTTTTAGAAACACTTTGTAGGATCTCTGCCTGGAATAATAATTGCTTTGAATGAAAACTTCGATTTAGACAAAATTTAGCTGTGGAAACATTATTCCAAAAGTTTCAGTCTGAAACAACAACTTACGATATTTTTAAAACATTTGATAGTAAAGTTTTCGACATTTTTTTACAATTACAGCTCAAAAATATTCAGGTTTCTGGTCATCTTATCTAAAAAATTAGTAATTTTTACTTTTTTACATCGTTGATATGAAAATTGCAGTTAAATAAAATTGTCAAAGCTTTAAGCATATCGAATGGTTGTTCAACCAATTAAAAAACACATGAACACATTAAAAATCCTTAATGGCGAAGGAAATTTGTGCATTCGTGGTGAAATTCAATCATTTTTGAAAGTTTTCCATCAAAAAATGATGATAATTACATTTGTTGAAATAATTTTTTTAAAAAGACTCTTTTTTAAAAGTAAAAAACATTTATTTATAAATCAAGTGATTTTAAAAGAGTTGGAAGTTATTGGAGTTGATTTTGATATTTTGAGTCATACTTCCGACCATTTTGGCACCCTTGATGGGCTAGCTTCATTGGTGCAAGCCCAAATTAACATGAAACATTTAAATGGCTGTATGAAAGACTTCTTATCGTTTCAAGAATGATCCCATGTACGTACAGGACTTGAATACAAGTATAATCATATTCCTCCATTTTAGAGTATATCCTGCCTATAACTTTGCATATCCTATTGTTAATATGAGTTACACAAGCTTTAAGAACTACTAAATATAGAGACAGGGGTGAGTAAATAAACTGGATTTTGACCCAATTTGGTTTATTATTTATATTTTTATTATAAATTGTCACAGTCCAGAGCTGCGAGACGTCAGGGCTCCTATACGACCAAGTTTCAACACAAAGATATAAAGTAACAAACACTGATGGAGAGGTGGAGAATATTTGGTATACCCAGTTCCTATTTGTCAGCCTCCTACCGATCAAGGGAAGGTAGGAGGTCCCCTTTCTACATCATTTTCCGTGGAAATTTAAATAAAATCATAAAACGCTACGTTCAATTAATGATTTTGATGCTATGTTGTTTTGCGAAAAAGCACGATCTTTTAAATAATAAAAAAATTAATAATTTTAGATATTTACTCAAGAGAACAACAAAAGAACTTCAGAAATGTAATTTTTATAAAAATTTATTAATATTTTAAAACCTCGCCTAGCAGCTTTGGACTGTGATATAAATTATTAACTTGTGAATATTAGGTTTACGCATGCCGTAATATGAGTATGGCAACGTTGCGTTTAAGATGACTGTGATGTCGAAGAGGAAGTTGACGTAATTTGTGAAAAAAAATGTATTTGATAGGTTGAATTACCTTCTCATAATTTATAAGGATGGTCCACGCTTCCCGACTATTCGTGGGATATTCCGGCATGGATTGAAATTTGAAGGTTTACGGGATTTTATAACAGTTCAAGTTTTTTGCGGTAATTAGAATTTAAAAAGTTTTCTTCTGCCAATGTTATGATACGATGGGAGAAGCTATGGGTTCTGAACAAAAGGTAGTGACTGATACCCATAGCAGGTGATTGCCCCGGTATTTCCATAATATACAGCCATGGTTAATGATAATTTGGTTTTAATGGTAATTGATTCATTGGAGGAGTGAATAAACAGCCAGCATCTAATTTTTTCCTACAAATAAAATAACATTTTCGATCAATAAATACAACTTTCACGGTAAAACCAGAATAATGAACTTGATAAACTACAGAGGACTCTCATTGGGAAGGAAGAAATTCGCTTTGAAGCCGAACTTTTAACCGTCCAAATCCTACGCAGTCTAATCGAACGTCTATACGACGTGGACAGTGGTTCTATGACTCCAACCATGATTTGAAATTAATCAAACTAACATTAAAGTAATCTCAAAAAGGAATTGAATACGTCACATATAATACAAAAGCATTTAGTACTGAATTATCCTATGCCAGGAGTGAACAACCAGTCGATCGCTTTCGACATGTAAATTGCTAATTAGATTTTTTTATTTGATCAAATCTCAATACAGGACCCGTTTAACGGATAATCATCTTGCCGATTGCATGAGAATAGCTCTAAGCTCATATGAGAATTACAATTCCAAAAATCCCATCAACTTTTAATTATAAGATAAAAATTTTGTTATTAAAATAAACAAGTCGATCGATCAAAAATCGCAAAATGAAATCGACCAAAAATCACCACTGGCCTATGCAATCATAATAATTGGTTAATACTCAGTTGGTAATTAACACGTTACTAAAGTAAGGACAACGTTGGTTGACTGTCACTGCTTACCGAAACCGGAAAATCCCATAATTTTGGCGACATCGGGTTCCTCAATTTCATCGGGGGCATTGACCGTGCGTTTACCAAAGGAGGAGAAGCCGAGGACAGAAGCAATATACGCCCCATCTGCATCAACTTCCACTGCTCTCTTCTTCTTGTCCTTCATCTCCTTCCTCCTCCTCTCCTATCTCTCCTTCCTCTTCTCCTTCTCCTCTAACAACACTGCCAGTCGTTCATGAATGTCGTACTCGGGGACATGCCTCGACATCCGATTGGCCTCGATTCGCTCACGCACTTGGGAGACGGTCGACTTTTCCACCTTCATCGACATTCCCAGGTTCTTCTGGTCTGCAGAGGTCACATTTGAGGAATACGCTTTTTTCCGTTAATATGGTCGAGGTAGTTGGTCGAGTCCTTTATCAGGCAGTCACAAACCTCGCAAAAATATCTGCGTGTTTCACTTTTAGTACCCTGGTTGGGAAGAGGTGGGTGCCGAGGCTGTCACCATACGGATTTGCCCTAATTTGGAGTCCAAATCAGGCTGTTAGGGTCAGTCATGTTCATTACCTTCAAATCTCTTTGCTTTAAGGCAGCGGTTCTCAAATGCGGCCCCCGGCCGCATGTGGCCCCCAGGATTTTTTTGCGGCCCCTCGAGTAACTAACTTTTTAATTTTTTAATAATGTCTAAATTTAATTATTTATTCTTAAGGTTAAACATATCCATATTGGTGATTTAATTAATCAATTTGAAGCACGTTTTGGGGTACATTTATATAAATTTAATTTTTAGAATTTCAAAGAATTCCTTCCTTAATGAAAATTTTGCAACTCCATTCAGCGTGGAAATTAAAGGATGCGCCTGCAAAATTCAACTAGAACTCATTAATTTACAACATGATATAGAACTGGCGGATTGTTCAAAAATGCGTCTATTATTAATTTTTACGAATAATTCCTCAAGACAAATCAAAAATATAACACACAATGAATATATGAATATATCAATGTTAAATCTACATATTTATGCGAATCAATATTTAGTAAAATGATTCGAATAAAAAATAAATATCGTAACAAGCTCACGGATAATCACTGAGTCAGCTTTTACGAACTTCTTCGACTTTACTTATTCCGATTTCAAAACTTAATAAAGAAATAATACTTTCTTTTTAGTTACAACAACGCCTTTTGTAGATTTTTAGCTTTTTATTTTTATAAAGGAAATGGAAATTAAAAGAGTAAAAAACTCATTACGCATCAGCAGGGCTGCACTTCGGATTGCAAACGAGTTACTGGATTGGAAAATATAAAAATATATAAAATATTTTTTTGCGGCCCGTGAATAATCTTAATTATCGATTTGGCCCTTGAGCTAAAAAGTTGAGAACCCCTGCTTTAAGGGTTCGGCTGTTGTTTTCTCTGGCTTTTTTGTGTTTTTTTTGCTTAAATATTTTGCGTATTCAGATAGACTTTTTGTGTGTTTTAAAGTGTAGTTTTTATCAGCCATCGAACACAATAAACCAGAAGCGAATTTGGGAAACAATAAATTATTTTGTTTATATTTTAAATAAAATTGTTAATTTATATATTTCAAACTAGAAAATATTCAAACATTATCAGCAATTGACATAGAAGATTTGTTTGTTTGTATTTCTCAACACTTTTCTTTTTAATGACCCCCCAAGTTGTTATCATAGATGAAACTCAGGAACAAATAACAGTCATAACTAGCGATTCGAAGGCAGAAACAGTGGGTGGGGTCGTGTGTGCTGATCAACATAGACCTCCAAATCTTCATTATATATACAGTAGACTATTCATTTAACGAAAATGAAAATTGAGCATTCGTTAAATGAATTTAACGAAAAAAATTGTTTAATTAAAAATGTGTCATGTAATCGGTAATTTTAGGTTCCTTCTTTTTAATTTTTGCCAATATATTTCTCAAATTTGTAATTAGGTGAATATGTTCACCAGATTCTTGCAAAAAATATTTTTCAATATTTTCCAAATATTTAAGTGCATCTGCATAACCAATGGGATTGTCATTTGTGCTATCTATTTCTTCATGCTCATTTTCTTCCTCACATTGTATTGTATCAAGATACGCGTTTTCTTCGCAGACGACAGGTGCACACAGGAAACTCAATCATAATTTCACTTTTATTATCTTTAATTGTAAGGTGATTTAAATTTAATACCTTTTTCGTCAGTGGATTCTTCAAGTATTTTTTCATCTATCTTCGCCCAATTATTTAATGCCTTGTTAAAGCAATTTTTGATAGTCCACTGTGACTTCGTTCCAAGCCTCAATAATTAAAGGTAGAGCATTCACTAATTTGAATTTGGTAAGTTCATCTGTATATGACAATGTTCCTATATTTGTTCCCATACTCAAATTTCTAGTCATTCCTTTTTTATACAACGATTTAAATGAATGCACAATCCCTTGATCAATTGGTTGAATCTTAGATGTTGTCTTTGGAGGAAGAAAATACAATTCGATATTACTGAATTCGCCATCAAAATAGTGAACTGGCGCATTATCTAAAAGAAGCAAAATCTTTCTATTTTCCACACTCATTTTGGAATTTAACCGTTCAACCCAGTTTTTAAAAATTAAACTGGTCATCCAAGATTTATTGCTATTTGCATATTGAATCCCAAGATTATTCATATTAATATTTTTAAAACCATGAGGATTTTTGAATTTTCCGATTACCAACGGATGCTCTTTATCTCCTTCCATATTTGTGCATAATAACAGTGTTATTCGTTCTTTAGAAAATTTTCCTGAAGCCCTTGATTCGGAGTCAAGAACTAATGTTTTTTTGGAGTACATTTGAAAAAAAGGGCAGTTTCATCGCAGCATTGTAAAAATTTTTCGATCCATATTTTTTTAACATGGCTGCAAAGCGTTCATATGAATCTATAAGCAAAACGGGATCCACTAATTGTTCTCCAGAAATCGTGAGTGTTTTTATTTTATACTCTTTCTTAAAGCGTGAAATCCATGGGTGAGATGCTTTGAAATTTTCATATAAAATCGTTGAGCAATTTTGAGTGCCATTTCGCGTACCATTACATTAGTTATGGTGTGATTACAGAAACGTTTGTTCTGAATCCATGCATATAATGGTTCATATATCTTATCAGTACAACTTTTAAATGTAATATTCTTTTTTTGTTTGTGACGCCTTGATCCATACAATTGCATTTTCTTCAACGTTGAATTGATCACTCCAATAGGCATATTAAACCGCTGAGCCAAATTTTCTTGAGTAACAGCAGGATTATTCTTCTTGAAATCAATAACTTCCAGTTTTTGTTGAATTTGATAAGTTTTTCTTTTTTTCTTCATATTGTTCACCCTTGCACACATGGTTTACTACAAAGAAATAGCGAGGAAAAATTATTTTAAAATTTTATCAAAAATTTTAATTTTCGTTATTTAAATATTCGTTAAATATATTTAAATATTCACTAATACAAAGAAAAAAAATTTTATTTTTGAATTTATCTAAGGAAAAACGTAAAAAAATATTTTGACTTTCGTAAAATGAATATTTTCGTTAAATTTTTTTTCGTTAAATGGATAGTCTACTGTACTTTGCTTGGAACTTAAATTTTTCTATTTAATCAGATTTAATCTTTAAATTACCTAAGCAGTTATTTATATGTAACCGTTAATTATATTAATTCTTTTCTTTTGAAGTAAATAATTGATTTTTTTAAATAAGCACAACCTTCTCCTTCATTTTCATGTTCTCTACAATATTCTTTAAATTACGGCCGTCTGGATATATTCTCTGGTTTCTTTTTTATGCCAAGAAAGTTTATATAGTAGTATATATCGCAAACACATCGGGGATTATATTCACTTTTTTACATGAATAATTAAAATTAACTTTCTATCATTTATGTAACAAAACTTTATTTAAAAGAGACTAATTAACTAAGTAATTTTACTAACTAAGTCCAGAGCCTTCGAAGTGAGCAGAAGGTGGCACTCCACGCACCTCCTCCCCTTCTTCCTTCTCTTCTCTGGCACTGTAGACCTTGTCCGAAATCACGACGTGGAAGCAGAGAACTGCATTCACGTGTCCGAAATCACGACGTTTGTGGTCCTCATTGATATAAAGTATAAAAGTGCCCTACTATTTTAATCAAGAAAAAAGAGAAGTTAACTAAATTAGATGAGTCGCCTTAAAAAAATACTTAAGAGATAGTGAGAAAGATGCGTTCTAAACGCCTTAAAAAATACTTAAAAATAATTAGTTAATGTTTTCTCGGAAAAATATTTGATTATCTTATTTTTGACAAGGATAGACATTGAAAACATCTGTCTCGGCTCGGTTTCATTTTTGGCTCGCGACATAATTGATCATAAAAGTTTCTTTAATCTTCAGCATGTCGTGCCGGACTGATGCAAGTAGAAAAAACAAAAAAATTGTATAAAAACATAACTGAAAAATTTAAAATTTGACAGAGAAACTAAACCGATAAATATTGAAAAAATACCAAATCTTTCAAATTTTTTGGTGGTTTTGCAATAATTTACTCCACCTTGCATGCATACAAGAAACAAGGTAAAATGTACTTGGATATATAAACATCCAAGTACCGGGTGCTTTCCAAACTTCCAAAGTCCAGAGAGACACTTCAAGACGTTGCCCTTCCTTTTTCATTAAAATGTTGTCCACGTGTGGAGAGAAGCACATGTGCGCATCGAATGTAACTCCTTTTATAATTGCATATACAAATGATAAATACTGGACACGTGATCAGCCTGGGGATCAATCTCAGCTCGAGTTTGTGGCCAATGGACGTGGATAATACTCGAAACTTGTCTTTGATGTCAAGCCTTCTTATGAGGTGTTGGATTTGAGTGTTGATGTAAAACGAAAATTATCGTGTCTAATTGGATAGAATATATGTATACTGTGGTGCTAAATTGTTTTTTGAATTATGTCATCAAGGCTGTTCACATTCACGAATACTTTAGTCCACTTAACACTCCAGTAAAACGGCCCAGTTTTTCGCGCCAGTCATTCAACGTATTCAAGAACTCGTAATTCAGAAGTATTTGGAAACGCTCAGGGGTACCTAATTTCCACCGGAAAAGAATCATCAAAACTCGCTCCTCTGGCGAAATTTTCGTTCCAGGACGATGTACTCCTGGATACATTCGTTTGTTGGAATTGACTAGGGAACAACTTGAAAAATTGAGAAATTTCAAAGTTCATCAAATTCATCAGACAAGAAACAACTATTAAAAGAGCTATCGCAAAAATTTGTTTTTGAAGATAATAAAGCGTTTTTATAGAAGGGTGACCTAAAATTACGGTTCCTTACAGTTGAAGATAAGGGACTTAAATTAAAGATAATTGAGGTAGTGTATCTGCTCCATTGAAGTCTGAGCATAATAAAAACCATTTTGGCCGAGATAGACTTAGTAGTATATGGAGGAATAGTTACTACAGCATAATGAGAGAAGATATCCGCTTTGTTTTAAACAACTGTGTTTATTAACAAGTATTGGCTATTTATTTATTATCTAGTCAAAAAAATTAGGTAAACTTCAATAATTATTTATATGAAGGTTCTAGTGGTCGTTGACTCATTCACTAAGTATGCTGCTGTACAACTAGCAATGAATTTTCATCTCTACTTAAGAATATATTTCATCTCTACTTAAGAATATATTCTACGTTATTGGAGAACCCGTCATTCTCCAAGCAGATAACGGAAGGGAATTTCAGATTTCTGAAATAGATAAGCTGTGTGAATTTTTTAAAATAAAGCATATGTGTGGAGGACCTTGGGTACAAGGACAAGTTGAAAGGTTTTTTTAAGCTATAATAAAAAGGTTCAACCAATCAACAAAAAGATGGATATCCTCAACAAATGTTTCAACTGGAAGTTTTGGTGTTTACGTTATAAAGAGGATTGTATATGATTACAATCGAACAAAGCATGACACGACCAGGAATATTCATTTTCAAAGTTTTATGAAAATTAAAAAAAACCAGACAAAAATGAAATAAACGCATTAATGGCATTAAATAGAACTGACTCAGAAGAAGAGATAAATTACGAAAAAAATGAATGCTCGGAAGATGACCAGCAAAATATGAACATTCTGGAAAATCTTTAAAAAACAGGCGAGAAAATGAAGAAGGAGCCGGATAAAAGACCTATTGATGGCTAGAAAACTTCTTATGTGGAAGGAAATCTTCTGTTCGCTGTGGAAACCGCCTAACGGGATGTGTGGAACTTCAAAGAGACGTCTCGCAGCTTGCGAGAATCATCTGTGACCACAATCCGGATGGTCTTGGAGAAAAGTTGTCAACACTGACTATAAAAAGACACTTCGGTGCCTTGTTTAATCTCCCCGTTAACCATCTTTCCTTGTTTTCTTTCGGTTCCTGTTATTGATCAATAGATTAATCAATAATTTTCAAAAATGAGGTTAAGTTTGTTTGTCTATCTTAGTTTTCCAGAAGTCATTAAAACCATCAAAAAAAGGTTTAAAATTATGCGGGAAAAAAGTACGATACTTTTTATATAGACGTAATTGATATTAATTAGATTTTGATGGAGTCCATTAATATGCTGGACACATTAATTTATAAAAACATATATTTCTGTTTTAGAGGGCAATTAAAATAGTTTGAGACCTGGTAGAAGCATCGATTTTGTCTCAAAATGGAAAACATGAGATCAAAACCGATGTTACCACCATCGGACCAGCCGAGAAATATGTGCTAAGACATTTAAAAAGTACATATTGGTTATTTTATTACCTAGATGTCCCAAAAATAAAAATAGATCATTTAAAGCTGCAGTCAATTTGGGGCATGAATGCCTTGAAATTGCTGCAGCTAAAAGTTCAAGTACAGGATGATCGAAATTGCCATTCAATTTAGAAATAAATATTTTCAAATTAAAAAAAAGCAGCCCACGCATTTTAAAAAATCCAGGAACAAATGAATAAAATTCTGCTATAAGAATATTAAGAATAGAACTTTTTATCAAAAAATAAGGTGAAAGTCAATAAATAAAAATAAAGTAAACAGATTGAAAGAATAAACTCGCAAATATTACAAAATGATGAAATTTCAGATAATTTATCCATTAAAAGAAACTGCATCGCAAAATATTCCTTCTAATCCAATTAAATAAAAATAAGGATCGACCAAATAATGTAGCAGAACAACAAGGTATGCCAACAGCGTGGTCACACGTGGCATAATTTATTAGGTTTTCTATTAATAAAAAATTAAGATAATTTATTAATGAAAAAAATATTATTTTAATTAAAACACACTTCTACTTAGTAGCTTATAAACAGTGTAAATATCAGCGAGCATATCTCAATGATCCTCCAGATAGCTGAAATAAGGATACAGTCAAGCCTCGTTGATCAGAAAAATTCAAATTGACTTTCGCTTCGGGTTTCGGATTATGAAACTCAAACCTGCAAATAAAGAGAGGTTATATTTAAATCGGAAATCTCTTGGGAGAGGACTTGCTTCAGTCTCTTTCAGAAGTGAACTGATACTTTTCCAGTTCATGAAAAGTTTAGAAAGACAGTCGACAGTATGCTTACGGAGATCGGGAATCCTGCGTGTGATACAAATAAATAAATGGCATATGACCACAATTGCAGGATTTCTCGCCTCCAAGTATGCAATTCTCGACATGGAGAATTTGGGTGTTGAGTTTATCAAAGATGCTCAAAGAAAATATTTGCTTAAGAACATTAATTGTAAATGCTACATTCGGTGCTATTCAAATGCATAGACGAACAAAATGTTGAT
This sequence comes from Octopus sinensis, assembly GCF_006345805.1. Taxonomy (NCBI): domain Eukaryota; kingdom Metazoa; phylum Mollusca; class Cephalopoda; order Octopoda; family Octopodidae; genus Octopus; species Octopus sinensis. The sequence continues at coordinate 11,447 of NW_021835828.1, read as the reverse complement.
CTAGCTACATCCTCAGAGTGGTTATCTAAAGGAAGCATTGTACTCTCTCTTGCAGGATAGGAATTTTTTCACATCCATTGGATCTCTATGCAGTCACTCCAAAAAATGCAAGAAAACAGTTGATCATTTGGCCACGCAGTGCGGGCAAATCTTAAACAGTGATTATCTGCGAAGACACGATGAAGTTGTGAAGTGCATTTATCTTCATTTTTGTCGAATCTATGGTATTAAAAGAGGAAGCAAATTAAAGACTCATTCTGTTCAGTCCATATTATCGACGCAGAATGTTGAAATCAGAGTCGATATGTCAATCATGACGGAAACTAAAGTTCAATCCAACAAACCAGATATCTTCGTGTATGACAAAACCAAACAAGAGATAACCTTAATTGAAGTTGGCATCACGTCACAAGATCGTCTCAAACAAGTCGAAATCGAGAAATTTCGTAAATATGATCTGCTCGCAAACGAACTTTCGATACTTTATGATGCAAAGGTAAAGATTATCCCGGTTGTCTTGACCTGGGACGGTGTTGTTTCGAGATATTTCAAAAACTATATGGACAAATTATCGATCGAAAAAGCCACAAGAACTTATATTCAATCTGTCGTTTTAAAAAGGACTCTAGAAAGCATGGTAGTTGAACACAGACATGGAGTGAGAGTATCTGCCGAAGAATACGCCTCTGCTGCTTACCAGCTTGCAGAAGTGGCATGCTGCCGTGACACGCCGGTGAAAGATGTGAGACAATAGAAAATCTATCTGACTGGGAGATGGAGAGTGAGAAGGAACTGGTTGCAAGGTCTTCTCCTAAAAGGAGGAGAAAGATTCCAATAAGCGGGACTGAGAATCTAAATTAAATAGTCTAGCTTAAGTTAAATTTTATTTCTTTTAATAATAAATGTTTTTAGTGTTTTTTAATTAATTTTTGTAAATCACCCGAGATGTGTTGCAAATTTTTTACAGTATCGTTTGTTATATTTTGAGAAAAGCAATTCAAACAACAACTTGATTTAATGACAATTTGAATTACATAAAATAAAGTGGTTGGGCTAATATCGTAACTCTCATCGACCTGGCCATCTAAAGCATTACGTATGATATCTTTAACAGTGTATTCTTCTTGAAACAGTGCAATAATTTCATCGTCATCAATGATTTTTTCTGTTTGAATCATATCTTCTTCAATCATAATTTGGTCTAGCTCATAATTTTGTGTCTCAATAATTGGATCTGGTGACAACTCTTCTTCAGCATAAGACTCATCAAGACCTTAAATAATTCCAACTTATTTGAAACAATTATTGATAGTTTCTTGTTTCACACTTTCCCAACTCGCTTGAATCTCGATGGAGTTATGAGGTTCACCAACTCGCCTGAATCTCGCAATTCAAAGTATTTGGAAACGCTCAGGGGACAAATAATGCCCACCGGAAAAGAATCATCAAAACTCGTCCCCCTGGCGCATTTTCGTTCCAGTACGATGTCCAAACTTGAAGGGCATAAAACAAATGAATGTGCGCATTCCTGTGGTGCAGGAAGTCTAGAAACTACTTAACTTGGTTATGAATATTGTTGATGAAGGCAGCATAAGAATGATTCGGCTACTTTTAGCCAATACCTTTCTTTATTTAAAACTTGAATGACACAATTTCGAGAATTTATCACTAATAAAGAAACCCCCGAAATATATTATAATTGAAATTTTCAATAAAAATATGTAGTAAATGGTTATTTTTTAATATTAAAATTTTTTCCAAATAAAACTTTATCTAAAAAATAGCCCTTCATCATGAATTTCAAGTGCGAAATTATAAAAAGATTAAATTAAACAGAAATATAGAGAAAATCAGAGCAATTTTAATTCACCCCTGGTTAGGAATAAAAGAAGTAGCGAGCAACAGAGATTTTACTGTAAAAAGAAAATCATTTTTGTCAATATTTAAAAACATTATTAAAACAAAAAAAAATTATTAAAAACCACGCCCGTTAGAGATATTAACTGATTCCAAAAAATTATTTCTCCCTTGGAATAAACCCCTTAGGAACTTCAGAAGAACGCTTTAATTGAAAATAGAAATAAAACCAAATGGGAAAAATGGTTCACGCCCATCATAAACGTGGTTTCCCCTCTTTCATACTTTGCATTGTGTTCTTCGATAGTGTTGAGAGTTTCTGTGAAAATTGAAAAACGTAATTCGTCATCCTCGAACTCAAAGCCTAAATAAATAATAATAAATATTCTTCCATATTTCTCTTTATATTCTTTCCATTGTTGAAGAAGAGCGTCTTCACTTAAAGGCATACTTTCACACAAATTAAATGTATTTATTATGTATATTTAAATATATTAATTATAATAACAAATATGTTTTTTTTGAAAACAATAAGAATTAGTAGTTCAAATGTCAACGGTGTTTTCAGTAAATATTAAATTGGAGGTATACCATTTTTAATACGAATTTAATAAAATTAAAAAAAGTCAATTCATAGATTCATAGAAAAATTTCATAGATTCTTATAATAAGTAATTGACACTCACTGCTGTTTTTTGCAAAAAAGTAATTGGTTTCCTTTACAACTTCATAGTTATAGTTATCGATTTCAGATTATCACTGTTCAACTTTTATACTTTTTTTGATTGTTATCAACTGTATGTATGCTTTGGATAAAATTTGGCATTGCATTTGATCTCTACATTAATTTATCGAGTCAGTCTTGAGGAAAAGAAGCAATGGAGCTCAGACGTTGCCAAAACTGCAAAATTAATATTTGAGAGGATTCTCCGTGAAGGCTAGAATCTGATTACTCATGCTTTTAAATCAAAATTTAAACACAAAAATCTGTGATAAATATCAAAAGCATGCTTGCATCTATCCAAAGTTAAACTGACAAACTGAAGAAGGAAATGGTCTCGATCGATGTTCAAGAGATGTTGCGAGGAATTTTTTCTTAGATGAAAAGAATCAAGAAAAATGGGAGGAATTACTGAATCCCAACTAGGAAAATCCTAAAGAAAACTCTTAAAATGAATATTCTGGCTGGGTTCGACACATCCATAAGAGAATATATTAATTCCACCCCAGGCTTGAACATTAATGAAATTACAGATATTGTATACACCGGACAGTGTGCATATGAGAGGTTTATTAAGTCGACAAAACCTAAAAGCAACTGAAAGACCTTTTTAATGTGAACATTAAGGTAATCTGTTATCTTAGCATAGTTGTGCAATGTTAGGAGTTATTATTGACAAATGTATCTTTATATCGTGTGAAGCATTAAGTTTATTTCTACATTTTGTTTTGGCTAAAGTGAAAACCCTGACTCGCATGAATAAAATGAAATATTTTTTGACACCATACCATGGCAAGGGGTCCCCGGAACCCAGGTTGGGAACAACTGGTATGAATAGTCATAAAGGGAGAATACAAAAGAATTCTATTCAAATCCGCTATGAAATACGAATCATTTGAGAAAAGCAATACATTCTCGAATTAAGAAAACTATACAGTAAAGACAATTGGTATTTTAAATTTAATAGAAACTTCTATAAGATTAGAATGTTTTCTTTATCTCACGGTTAGTAGCCTGTTCCTTAGGACAAAAAGTCGTATTTTCACATTTTTTCGATCTCGACTTGCAGTAAATTTTTGTTTATCCCATTTCAATCAAAAAATTGCGATTTCTTATCTTGTCGAAAAAAATAGGCTTGCAACTCCTTATTCGAAAGTGCTTTGATCTCTTTAATGAAACATTTTCTCACATCTAGTGGCACGGAGGTTGACGGTCTTTTTCTAACTCATGCAGTGGGAACACATTGTGTTTTCTACAAAGAATAAATTTCTGTTTTGCACAAGATTCGAGCATTTCATCAATTCGGGTGCGATTAATGAAGCTGGACTCTCAACCACGTCTATATAATTTTATTCTTTGTGTTCCTCCAAAACTTTGACTAGTTCATCACACACGAGTGTTAATTACTGACTTGTTTCGTGACAAACCGTTATTTTTGAATCAAAGTAGCAGGTCAATTGAGGAAAAAGTTAACATAAATTAAGATTAGTCATTGGCCGCACCGCGGATTGCAAGCGAGTTACCTTGCAGGATTGCTATCAGTACTTTAAGGACCTTATTATGTGAGTCTGGAACATCGTAGTTGTTTATTTTAACCAAAATGTATAAAATATTTTTTTAATTTTTTTGGCGGAAAGGTTTAAAGTACCTTATCATGTGATTAGAGGACATTTTTGTTCATTTTAAGCAAAATCCAGAAAATATTTTTGTCGATTTCTTGGCGGAAAGGTTTTAAGTACCTCATCGTTGAAGATATTCTTGAGAGTATTTTTGGAGGACCTCGTCATTTTTGTCTTGTTCCCGATTATTGGAAATTATAATGGGAAAGGATTTTGATAATTTATCTGTAGTTTGCTAATTTGAAGTTGCACAGACAGACACACACCATACCATTTTTTAATTAAGAAAATGGGCAAGATGAAAGAATTTTACAGACGTACTTTTACGGGGTTTGAGAAATGCACATAACTCAACCATTAAACTTTTTTTTATTATCGGAATGGATTGAGTTTTTGATAGTTGCAATTTTAACCATTGCATATTTCGAAATTTAATCGATAACAATTATAATCTAAAATTTAATACTTCAAATAAATACTTAAGAATATCCCGATATTATTGGCGTAATTGGTGAATTAGTTTCCAGCATCATTTCGATTGTCAGAAAGTGTTAATTTTAAAATTAAGTGGTACGGGTCAGAAAGCGACGCGTGCTTCCTCCGTTTGTTTTCCTTTGCCCGCTAAGACGCGAAGCCAGGACACTACGCAGACTGAGTAACGGTCCCCTGGAGCAAAGATGTCCGCAGAGGTTATATCTCATACCAGACACTTCCCCTCGCTGTATGGGCAGACCGTCATACCGTCGGACGCTTGCCGTCTCAGCGATCAAGACGAGTGGCCTCCAGAACCGAAGGGAAGTAGCATATCAAGAAAATCAAAAAAGCCACATATTATTTCCACGACTCTTATTAAGTCGAGTGCGTTGAAAACGGTGAAAAACAGTTCTGGGTACATAAGGCTCTTGAAAACTGCAACAGATTTGTTAGAGAATCGTATCAGGATTGAATGAATAGTATCAGTGATGATATTTCTAAAAAAAATTTTGTAGACATTAACAATTGTTGCATCAAGATTTCAATAGAGAAAACAATTTTTAGGAATTAATTAAAAGTAAAAGGTAGGAAGTCTTACGAAACCTAACTCACATCTGATATAAGATTGGCAAGGAAGACAGTCGCTTTGAAGCTGAAAAATATGGCCATAACTTTCAACAGAAGTTAAACGGTCCTAGAAATTACTTTTGACATGGATCTTTGCTTTTCTCTAAACGGAGAAAACACGTTTTGATCGGAATTTCTGGCAGACACATTTTGCAATAACAAATTTGTAGAAAATGTCAGCTTTATCAGCTTTATAAAAATTTTCTACTTTGTACTTGTTAATTTTAGAGTTCAATAAATTTGATCAAAATTAGAAGTTTGGTCTCAATATAGAAAATTATTGATTTGGAAGAATCTGTGATTTTGGTTTCGCCGACTTCTTATAAAATTTATTTAAACAAAAAATTGATGAAAATAAAATAATTTGATCTAATTTTAGTATCAGGCTATTTTCATTTGATTTAATAAGTTATTTAAAGAAGGATTATCCAAGCCGTGACAATTATTTTTTACTGATTACAATGCTGAGCCAGAATATTCTGTGCCTCTGCTCGAGTCTACTTATTTAATGCTCAGATGAATTCCTAGGAACGGTTGAGAAATCATTTTGGCCTGGCCAGTTGAGTTAGTAGAAGCTGACTATTAAGGAACTAAAGAAATCAAATTGTAAAATACAATTGAGAGCAAAATTATAAATAGGGAGAGTGACTCGCTAAATTGAGTAATTTTTTGGAAAAACTTTTACGGCAACTTCTTTTGGCCTAGAATTGTTTTTAAATGGCAAAAAAAGAAAGCGGCAAAAAGAGATCAAGAAAAATATCCCTTAGAGTGAAAAATATCAATTATTGGAAATAAAATGGCAATATACAAAATGAGAATCAGATTTGGAATCCAATTTCACAGTGAAGTGTTTAAAAATTAGAGGTATTCAAACATTTAATGTTTTTTTAACTTAATTTTTTAAATTAATAGAAAAAAGAGCAAGGATACCAAGGAGCGACAAATTGTATTAATATTCGCCCTTATAATTGCCAAAAAATATGCTGAAAAAACCAGCTGGTCTCTTTGTGGTTGCACGTACTTTTTTAAAGAGAATAATGCCGTTGATCTTTACCACTACGCGTGTCAATCAAACGTATTCATTAATTGCTGATCTTTCGCACTTTTCGACTTCTCTCGGCACTTTTAAACAGTGCCAAGGAAACATACAAAGTTAACTGGATTAGATTTTTTGAAATAGTGGAGACCCTATGTGTTCCAGACCATACTCGTATAAAGTATGGCGAGAAATACTCAAACTGTTGGACAATATCGACTCGAATGCGCCTCCCGGACTACAATGGAAGCATATTTCGATCAGAGTTAAGAAGGCCGCACAGACGGTACTGGGAAATCGTCCAAGGGGATTCAAGGGGACTTTTGACAAAAAATAGACAAACTTGCAAAAGAACAAAGGAAACTCCGTCTCCTAATTGAATCGTCAAACTCGACCGGCCTCGTTGATTCTCTTAAAAGAAAACGCAACGAAATTAAATACAGAATAAAGAAAAGGGTCAAAGAGCTAGCTAGGCTTACATTAGATAACCTGGCAAAGGACATCGACCGATACAAAAATGGAGCAAAAATGTTCGCTGCAGCCAAGAAACTATCCCGGAATACCAAACCGGAGAGAATTGTAATCTTCGATGATGCGGGAAAGACCATAATCGATGACCAAGAATCAGCAAACAAAATTGCAACCTTTTACAAAAGACGACTAAATATCAATGACCACCTGGAACCATTCGAAGGAACATCCAGAGGACTTAATAAAGACATCACCCGCTATGAAGTCCTTTCAGCCTTGAGCAAGCTGAAAAATGGCAGAGCTTCGGGACCAGACAACGTGACTGCAGAGTTATTAAAATACGCGCCGGACAGAGTGGTTGAGTTGATCTGCACAGCCCTGAACAGGATGTTCAAAGTTTTATGAAAATTAAAAAAAACCAGACAAAAATGAAATAAACGCATTAATGGCATTAGATAGAACTGACTCAGAAGAAGAGATAAATTACGAAAAAAATGAATGCTCGGAAGATGACCAGCAAAATATGAACATTCTGGAAAATCTTCAAAAAACAGGCGAGAAAATGAAGAAGGAGCCGGATAAAAGACCTATTGATGGCTAGAAAACTTCTTATGTGGAAGGAAATCTTCTGTTCGCTGTGGAAACCGCCTAACGGGATGTGTGGAACTTCAAAGAGACGTCCCGCAGCTTGCAAGAATCATCTGTGACCACAATCCGGGTGGTCTTGGAGAAAAGTTGTCGACACTGACTATAAAAAGACACTTCGGTGCCTTGTTTAATCTCCCCGTTAACCATCTTTCCTTGTTTTCTTTCGGTTCCTGTTTTTGATCAATAAATTAATCAATAATTTTCAAAAATGAGGATAAGTTTGTTTGTCTATCTTAGTTTTCCAGAAGTCATTAAAACCATCAAAAAAAGGTTTAAAATTATGCGGAAAAAAAAGTACGATACTTTTTATATAGACGTAGCTGATATTAATTAGATTGTGATGGAGTCCATTAATATGCCGGACACATTAATTTATAAAAACATATATTTCTGTTTTAGAGGGCAATTAAAACAGTTTGAGACCTGGTAGAAGCATCGATTTTGTCTCAAAATGGAAAACTGAGATCAAAACCGATGTTACCAACCATCGGACCAGCCGAGAAATATGTGCTAGACATTTAAAAAGTACATATTGGTTATTTTATTACCTAGATGTCCCAAAAATAAAAATAGATCATTTAAAGCTGCAGTCAATTTGGGGCATGAATGCCTTGAAATTGCTGCAGCTAAAAGTTCAAGTACAGGATGATCGAATTACCATTCAATTTAGAAATAAATATTTTCAAAATTAAAAAAAGCAGCCCCACTTTTTAAAAAATCCAGGAACAATGAATAAAATTCTGCTATAAGAATATTAAGAATAGAACTTTCTATCAAAAATAAGGTGAAAGTCAATAAATAAAAATAAAGTAAACAGATTGAAAGAATAAACTCGCAAATATTACAAAATGATGAAATTTCAGATAATTTATCCATTAAAAGAAACTGCATCGCAAAATATTCCTCCTAATCCAATTAAATAAAAATAAAGATCGACCAAATAATGTAGCAGGACATCAAGGTATGCCAACAGCGTGGTCACACGTGGCATAATTTATTAGGCTTTCTATTTATAATTGGGTAACTAAAAATTAAGATAATTTATTAATGAAAAAAATATTATTTTAATTAAAACACACTTCTACTTAGTAGCTTATAAACAGTGTAAATATCAGAGAGCATATATCAATGATCCTCCAGATAGCTGAAATAAGAATACAGTCAAACCTCGTTAATCAGAAAAATTCAAATTGATTTTCGCTTCGGGTTTCGGATTATGAAAGAATCTAAAATTTATGATTGTTAGATAATGATCAAATTAGTGATCAATTTACGAATCTGTTTATAAACACAATTATTTACTGAAAAAATCAAATAAAGTTCATTGTATAGTGTTTTTTAATTAATTTTTGTAAATCACCCGAGATGTGTTGCAATTTTTTTTACAGTATCGTTGTTATATTTTGAGAAAAGCAATTCGAACAACAACTTGATTTAATGACAATTTGAATTACATAAAATAAAGTGGTTGGGCTAATATCGTAACTCTCATCGACCTGGCCATCTAAAGCATTAAGTATGATATCTTTAGCAGTGTATTCTTCTTGAAACAGTGCAATAATTTCATCGTCATCAATGATTTTTTCTGTTTGAATCATATCTTCTTCAATCCTAATTTGGTCTAGCTCATAATTTTGTGCCTCAATAATTGGATCTGGTGACAACTCTTCTTCAGCATAAGACTCATCAAGACCTTAAATAATTCCAACTTTTTTGAAACAATTATTGATAGTTTCTTGTTTCACACTTTTCCAACTCGCTTGAATCTCGGTGGAGTTATGAGGTTCACCAACTTGCCTGAATCTTGCAATTCAAACGTGTTTGAAAACGCTCAGGGGGCAAATAATGCCCACGAAATATATTATAATTGAAATTTTCAATAAAAATATGTAGTAAATGGTTATTTTTTAATATTAAAATTTTTTCCAAATAAAACTTTATCTAAAAAATAGCTCTTCATCATGAATTTCAAGTGCGAAATTATAAAAAGATTAAATTTAACAGAAATTTAGAGAAAATCAGAGCAATTTTAATTCACCCCTGGTTAGAAATAAAAGAAAATATTTAAAAACATTATTAAAACAAAAAAAAATTATTAAAAACCACCACGCCCGTTAGAGATATTAACTGATTCCAAAAATTATGGTACTTTTTGTCGAAGTGGTCGCAGTTTTTTTAGAAGATATTAAAATTAATTAATTTTTTACCATATATGGTACTTTTTGTCGAAGTGTTCTCGCAGTTTTTTTAGAAGATATTAAAATTAATTAATTTTTTAGTGAAAAATAGATTATTTAATTTATAACCCTCTATCAATAATTTAAATGGTTATTAAAATTATTTAAAATTTATTTAACCAATTTAGTCATTTTTAGTACGCGGCATCCAAATTCCAGGACTGTAGAAGGAATTTTGTCTTTACAATCTGTGCAAAAGATTCCTTATAGTTCTGTATTTGTTTTCGCCACATAAATTCTGAAAAAATAACTAACTAAAAAAACCTGCGAATAAGATCCCAGATGATGTCTTACAGCTCCTCTTTGAGCTTTATTCTTGCATTTTGCACTTCCCCACATTCGTTCTACTGTCTGGGTGTGCACTCCCGTCGTTGGATCCACAAAGAATTTTCTGAATATATTATATTTCCTTACTTATGGTTAACGGTTTCGTGTGTGTAGCCGTTTTCACAACCAATTGATCAGTTGAATACCCTAAATGTTAATCAAATAATGCTAACCTTTCCAGCAGTCACTATAAATAATGCTTCCCACCTCGACATATCGAATTACTAGACTGAGCAGTGTTTCTCTGCTCCTATCCGCGACTGGTTGCAGAAAACACTGTTTGGTGGCTCGACAAATACCACCGAAGACCCACTGTTTTGGTAAAACTCTTCCAGAGTTGTTTTTCCGTTTGGAAAACATACTCTCGTCTACCTCCACAATCATACCAGGACCACCTGAAAATAAACATTAATAATACCAATTTTGCCGTCAGATCTTTTAACAAGTGCGTCCACACAGACTTCACGAAAAACATAGCCCAATCGACACATTTTGCAGAAAATGCACTGCATCCTCCTTACTTATTGGACTGTCGGAATTTGATGTTGCATAAGTCCACAACAGATTTTCCATGTGACCTATAGTGCCAGTTTATATCATATTAGGTACATGCTCGCCATAATATTAAAAAATTAGAAAATAAATTAGTAAAAATTTATAAGATTTTAAATTATTGATAGAGCGACTTAAATAAAATAATATATTCCACCTCAAAATTATTAGATTTTTTAAAAGGCCTAAAAAACTGCGACCACTTCGACAAAAGTACCAAAATGGTAAACTGCGACACTTCGACAAAAGTACCAAATTTTTCTCCCTTGGAATAAACCCCTTAGGAACTTCAGAAGAACGCTTTAATTGAAAATAGAATAAACCAAATGGGAAAATTGTTCACGCCGCCCATCATAAACGTGGTTTCCCCTCTTTCATTCTTTGCATTGTGTTCTTGGATAGTGTTGAGAGTTTCTGTGAAAATTGAAAAACGTAATTCGTCATCCTCGAACTCAAGCCTAAATAAAATAATATAATATTCTTCCATATTTCTCTTTATATTCTTTCCATTGTTGAAGAAGAGCGTCTTCACTTAAAAGCATACTTTCACACAAATTAAATGTATTTATTATGTATATTTAAATATATTAATTATAATAACAAATATGTTTTTTTTAAACAATAAGAATTAGTAGTTCAAATGTCAACGGTGTTTTCAGTAAATATTAACTGGAGGTATACCATTTTTAATACGAATTTGATAAAATTAAAAAAGTCAATTCATAGATTCATAGAAAATTTCATAGATTCTTATAATAAGTAATAAGTAATTGACACTCACTGCTGTTTTTTGCAAAAAAGGATTGGTTTCCTTTACAACTTGATAGTTATAGTCATCGATTTCAGATATCACTGTTCAACTTTATACTTTTTTTGAT
>NW_021835827.1:17500-30000 GCF_006345805.1 Octopus sinensis | reverse complement strand
AAAGTGTGGGTGGTGATGGTGCGAAGAAATGAAGATTATAAAGAAGGACAAAAGAAAGTGGAGGGATACGAAAAGGAATAAATGAAGGCAAAAGACGAAGAAACACAGGCAAAGCGGCAGTGGGGGGGGGGATCTGAAGAAAGAAAGAATGTTAAGAATACATACATACATACACACATACATAAATACACACACACACACACACAATGCATACATACATACATACATACATACATACATACATACATACATACATACATACATACATACATACATACATACATAAGAAATGGATGTAAATGAAAGAATGTTAATGAAGCGAGGTTGAAGAGGCTTTAAAGAATAAAAAATTGACAAAGATGGTAGAAAAGAATGAATAGACTTTTCATAATAAAAGTCATTGAAGAAAGGCTAAAGTATCGTCTGCTAAAGTATCGTCTGGCAAAACAGCTCCAATGGCTACGAAACAGTTAAAATGGCTGTGTGATTTCAAGATTTTCATGCTTTGTACTTTTTATTTTTAGCAATTCGAGAGGCTTGTGGATTTTTATTTCTTTGTCCTCGGGATTATCCTCCCGATGGATTTCATTATAGAGTGTCCTAGCTACAACATCGTGTCTCATCGGTAGATAATACCGTGATGACATTTTCGGACAACTGCTTACCATGTGCGTGATATCTTCAGTGTGAACTCCACAAAGTCTGCATCGGTTGTCAGATTTTACTGCTTTTTCTGCAACTCTACCTTTTTTGTGCATCAGGTACTTGGTTGATATTTCCTGTTCCTGGATTGCAAACACATATCCTTCAATATGGGAGGTAGTAATACTGCTATTCGTCCACGATAAACTGCTTTGATGATCGATGTTACTATCATCTCAGAGCTTTCTACTAACATATCCACGCATAGTCTTCTACTCTTATAGGCTCATCCTTTCATCTGATGATACGTTGCAGTAGAGTCATGCGACTACTTTGGGCATGTACTCTAGGTTATCAGACAAAGAGTGTTGCTCAAGGAGCTGCCTTCCAAGTCTTATGATGTTATCAGCCTCATGTATGCAAACATCAATCCCAGCACTTGATTGGTACTTTACCTCATTGATCTCGTAAAGATACAAGGGCAAAGTTGACTGTAAGCGGCATTTGAATCCAGAAAGTAAAACAGTAAAAAACCAAAACTGGAAGAAATAAATGTTGCAAGGTTTCTGTTTTCCAGCTCCCTTAATCTATCCGTCCATTCAGATGACGATTTCAAAATTTAGCAAAAGGTCAGCATTTCGGAGGGAAAGGAGAAGGCGATTACGGTGACCCCTCGGCACAATTTGAACTTTGAAAGTAAGGACCCGGAAGGAATACTGCTAAGCATTTTCTCGAGACACGCAAATGCTCTGCCAGATCTGATTGTGCAAATATCTATGATTAAAAACATTCCACCCGTGACTATCTCGTCTTACTTTCTTTGTGCAAGGAGGTGCTCAAGCTCACACCATTTAATATATCCTTTCCTAAAACAATTGGGTATGATTTGAGGGCAATTGGCTGTTATTTCTAGCGGATTGATTGACCACATACATGTTTCTTAGCGGTTATTAGTGAAGGCGTTGGTGATGATGGTGGTGGGGGTTGCGGTGATGTTGGTGGCGGAGAAAAAAAAAGAGGACAAAGAAAAGATCAGGAAACTGAATCAGTGACGAAATTGAGGGCGCGGTAGTGGTGGGGTGATGGGGGATTGGGGTGGATGTCGCGCATAGGGTGGGGTGGTGAGGTTGATTGGGGTATCGGGTGGCAGTGTTCGTGTCGAATTATGAAAGGAGAGTGCTTGTGAAGGTGCGGCGGATAGAGTGGTAGTTGTAGGAGTAGTAGTAGAGGTGATGGTGGTGGTGGTGGTGGTGGCATGGGAGGGTCGTATGTTAATGTTGTTGTTGGAAAGCATGGGTGAATACCCGCGGTGCTGATGTCGGGTGGTGGTAGTGTGTTAGTCTTGGGTAATGTCACTCCTGTGGTGGTGGTGGTGGCGACGGTCGGGGTGGTTGTGAGCTGTGGGGGGGTGGTTGTGGGGTGCGTGATAGGGGTAAGTAGGTTACTTACGGTTAATGATGCGGGGATCTGGGGATTGCGGTAAGATGATGGACAACAGATTTGATAGAAATCGGGTATCATGGGTAATGGTGGTGACACAGTGCAATGGAGCAGAAATAAAAGATATTGAAGAAAAGGATGATGTTGATGGAATGGCGGAGACGTGTGGGGGAAGCTGGTCATAAGGAAAATGGTGGCGATGAAGACGAAAGTGGAGTTGGAGTCGATTTGGTATGGAATGTCAGAAAACGAGAAGAACATGACCCCCAACTCTTCGTCATTGATTCAGACGGCATCCAAGTAGACCCTTAAGGTTTATTTAAACATTATGCCAATAATGAATACACACACGCGCGCTGGTTCTATTTAACTTTATCATTATTATTGCTCAATTAACTGATCGATGGCTTGATTAATCTTCGATCAGTCCTTTCGTCGCCATTCGTGACCTCACCAATAACATGCTCTCTCTGCAGAATTTATATTGAAGTATACAGGAGAGTTGTGTAGTTCTGTACAGTGTAGAAGGCATTATTGGGATATGATGTGTCAACGAATGACCTTCTACGTGGTCGTTCGACCTACTATAAATAGTATAAATGCGTAGCCGTATTTCGTCTGCCGTTACGTTCTGGGTTCAAATTCCGCCGAGGTCGACTTTGCCTTTCATCCTTTCGGAGTCGATAAATTAAGTACCAGTTACGCACTGGGGTCGATGTAATCGACTTAATCCATTTGTCTGTCCTTGTTTGTCCCCCCTATGTTTAGCCCCTTGTGGGTAGTAAAGAAATATATAAATAGTAGCTTCAGGCAGAGGCAGTTCTTGGTTTTTCTTGGTATATTATGGCTGACGGTGGCCGAAAATGGCAAAACACTCGTGGCCTCTATCTTAAAATAGCCTAGTTTTGAACCTTTGCATTGAGCAATTTCAATTCAGTAATCTTTAAAATGTACTTTTATTCCGCATCTCTGTTGTGTTTACAAGGATTTCGGCAGCGGAAATACTGAAGTGTGAATCTAGTGATTATAGTTTTAAAAGCCCATAACTTCGAAACTACTGCAACTAGAAAGCTGCAATTACAGATATACCATTTCTGCATTGCATTTAGTCAGCAAACCAAGTTTGGTAAAAACTTGAATGGACGTTATGAACCCGCCTAGAATTTTGCATGATTTGGGCCAAAAGTGGTGATCGATTCGCTAGCCACTACACATTCTTTATTTTCTCTCCTTGTTTCTTCCTGTGTTCCTTTCTGAGGAAGAGTGTAGGCTCGAAACGTTAAAGACTTTTTCACTTCCCGAGCGTTAAACTAATACATCTGTTTGCTGTCTACACCACCTGTCTTCGTCTTTTGTTTTTTTCGCGAATTCTCCCTATATAATATATATATATATATATATATATATATATATATATATATATATATATATATATATATATATATATATATATATATATATATAACGGGAAGCTTTATGAAAATAAACAGAAGACGAAGGCAGGTGGAGTACAAACAAACAATTGTATTAGTATGGCGCTCAGGAATATAAATAAAACAAGTCTTTTACGTTTCGAGCCTACGCTCTTCAACAGAAAGATACACAGAAAAGAAACACGGAGAGAAACAAGGAGAGAAAAAAAATGCGTGCAGAAGCTAGCGAATCAACATGGCGATCATATATATATATATGTATGTATGTATGTATGTATGTATGTATGTATGTATGTATGTATGTATGTATGTGTTTGTGCATGTGTTTGTATGTGCATTCTATCATGCTATGTCACTTCCAGCATGAACATTCTCTTGGAAATGGTTTAAATGATAATGAAAGAATAAAATATGTTTCCCGTATATCTTTTGTACATTAGCAAAAACAAAACAAAGACTTCCAAAGACTTCTGCATGATTTGTTCGTCTTCTTTTTATTTCCAATACATCCTCTTGTAACAATATCCCCCCTTCTTCTATCTCCTGCGATAGGAGAGGCACGGGACAAGAGGAAGAACCTACTTCTCCTCTTCTAATTACAAACAGCGATACATAATGTGTTAACGACACACAGTCTTAACCTTCGCTCTCACCCGTTTCTTCCTCTTCCCCGAGTTTCTTTTTCTTTTCCTCTTTTTCTTTATCTTCTTCTTCATCCTTTTATCTTTCCGAATTTTTTCTCATCTCTTCACAAACAATAATTATTTTTATAGACATTTTGTGCTGTATTTTATTAATCACCGTATTTCATACATCATGCATAACATCTTACACACACACACACACGCACACACACAAATACGCACACATTTTTCTATGTAATTTTCTATATATTTTCCTCAATTTTCTTTATACAGTTTTTCATATCTACACCCGCAACTTCAAAAACGTGCGCGCGCGCGTAGATTGTTTGAAATGGTGTAGAGATTTTATAAGTATAAAAGAGAAAAAGGAGATGGGCAGAATTTGGATAATTATTTATTTACTGCTTTCACCTCATCTCGAAGAATTATCAGAACCAATTTTACAGAAAATTTATGCCTTTAATATGTGTGTGTTAGTTGAAATAAATATGGAGTTGAATGGGGAAGAGAATGTTCTTTTGTTTACTCTTACTCTTTTACTTGTTTCAGTCATTTGACTGCGGCCATGCTGGAGCACTGCCTTTAGTCGAGCAAATCGACCCCGGGACTTATTCTTTGTAAGCCCAGTACTTATTCTATCGGTCTCTTTTGCTGAACCGCTAAGTGACGGGGACGTAAACACACCAGCATCGGTTGTCAAGCAATGCTAGGGGGACAAACACACACACACATACACACACACACACACACATATATATATATATATACATATATACGACAGGCTTCTTTCAGTTTCCGTCTACCAAATCCACTCACAAGGCATTAGTCGGCCCGGGGCTATAGCAGAAGACACTTGCCCAAGATGCCACGCAGTGGGACTGAATCCGGAACCATGTGGTTGGTTAGCAAGCTACTTATCACACAGTCACTCCTGCGCCTATATATATATATATATATATATATATATATATAATGTATATATGTGTGTGTGTGTGTGTGGAATTTTTGAGGGCTTGACTATAGGGAAAAAAAGAAAGAAAGAAAGACAGTAAGATAGAAAGGACAAAATGTGGTAGATGAGTGAAGGGTAATCAGAACGTTATTGAATATCATTTGTAGATCATCATTTGATTTCTTACCAAAAAAAAAAAAAGAAGCGGAAGCATTTCTACTTTTCAACGACATATTTCTCGCAATTTTTGCCAAAAGTTTTCTATACTCGCCCCCTTTGTTGTTTTGTAAAGGCCCCATAACCAAGTTAGCATTCGAAGGTGCAAATTTGGTCCCTCCAACCCGCTGTCGAATATTCTTTTCATTTCTCTATTTCTTTTTTAGGACAAGAAATTTTAAAGAACATTCCACTCATATTAAGCAACTGTATACCTACTTTTGCAGCCCCTCTGTTTGCAACACAATCTTCGCGTTCACATGTTTACAAATAAACATTTACGTATAAACGTTCGTGTAATTCTGATCTCTTAAACTCTGTTTTTTCATATAGTTAATGATTTTTAATTTAAGAAAGCCCTTCTTCAAATATTGTGACTGCATCAAGAATTCTTTGTAAAACAGTTACATATGTGTGTGTGCATATATATATATATATATATATTATATATATATATATATATATATATATATATACACATACGATATATATGTGTGTGTGTGTCTCTGTGTGTGTATTACTATATCACTGTGTCCGCCAGACTATCGGATGTTGTTATGCATCGCTGGTCTCAGTGTCCTATTCATATACATATATGTACATATATACACACACGCATATAATATGCATATCAAGTAACTTTGACAACATTCCACCGATATGTACACCATTTATGCTTATTCAATTTCTCCAAATCTGTCAACAAAATCCTGCTTCTGTTGCCATTCAACAGAAAGACACCATCATCAGATTTCATAAACGGCAGACGACAGGAAATGATAGCATGTCACCTGCTGAGAAGAGACTCTCTATGAATGAAACACAGCGTCTCCATCATGTATCATGAACTACAGAACAGCAAGGACACCCCTTGGGATGAAAAACAAAACCCGTCAAAGGGTGTATGAACTCAAACGAATCAACAGCCATCCATTACTGTGTATTGCGGCCATGATGGGGCACCGCCTTAAAGGGTTTTAATGGAAGAAATCAACCCCAGGGCTCATGTTTTTTTAAAGTCTTCTACTAACTCTGTTGGTCTCTCTCTTACGTGAACCGCTAAGTTATGAGGACAAAAACAAACCAACACCACTTGTCAAGTGGTGTGTGTGTGTGTGTGTGTGTGTGTGTGTGTATGTGAGAGACAAACACAGACACACATAGACGAATATATACATATGAGTGTGCATATGTGTCTGCATGTGTATGTATGTATGTATGTACATGGGAATCCATATAATTTCCGAATCTATCAAATTCCCTCACAAGGTATTGGTTGGCCCAGGGTCAGAGTAGAAGAAACTTGCCCAAGGTGTTGCGTAGTGTGACTGAACTTGAAACGACAGGATTGTAAAACGAGCTTCTTCCCTATACAGCTATGTCTACGTATTCACGCCATATTGTATGCACATTTCCATGGGTATCCCAAAACATATAGGCGAAAGAAGATTCCATTAAACTCTGCAGTGTTTGTAGACTCTCACCGTTTTGCTTTGATTGTTCTCAGATGAATGGCTTCAAACATTTTCAGGCCGAGACTGCACAAATAATTGTCACTATAAGCTTAAACGTGTTGGATCCTTTTTATGATATTTCTTTTTCAAGTATAAGATCCACGCCATCCAACAGCGTTGAAGGGCATCGGATGGACAGACCAGTTAAATTGCTCGGGTTTAGGTATTATTCTCTTGGGGGATAAGAACTAGGAATTTTTTGGAATGCTTGCACCTCCGCTTTCAGTTGAACACTGGAGTCAATGTAATCGACTTCCACCTCTCCTAATAACTACTGGCTTTCTGCCCAAATTTGAAACCATTATTATTATTATTATTATTATTATTATTATTATTATTATTATTATTATTATTATTATTATTACTTTTTATCACAAGTTTTGTTGGAGCTCCTGGAGTCTTGCATGCATGGCGGGCTTACTACCTGCAGCCTACGGTACCATTCTATTCATTCTCTTCAGCTAATACTTTCCTGATTCTTCTGACTGTGCCGGGCTATTATTATCATTATTATTATTATTATTATTATTATTATTATTATTATTATTATTATTATTAAAGCTGGCAGAATCGTTGTTAGCGCGCCCGCTGAAATACTTAACTGCATTTCTTCCGGTTTGACGTTCTGAGTTTAATTGCCGCCCAGGTACGAGACAGACTTTGCTTTTCATTCTTTGGGGTCGACAAGACAAATCCTGGACAAGTACTCGAATCGATGGAATCGGCAAGCCACCCTCTTCCTCCAAAATTTCGGGCCTTGTGCTTATACTAGAATGAATTATTGTTAACCAATTAGCTAATTAATGAGTCGATAACTTGATTAATAGTGCGATCACTCACTCACTCAATCAATCAATCAATCAATCAATCATATTTGGTGAGGATCGCCATTCACGGCCCCTTACCCTGCGTCTGTCTCTTTGAAGATATTCTACGCTTTCAATATGATGTCTGTCTGCGTGTGTATTGCATGTGTGTGAACCTTATTTTCTGCTGCTGTATCTGTTGTTTTAATACTTAACGAAGCTGGCGTAGGCGTGGTTGTGTGTTGAAGAAGCTTGCTTCCCAACCATGTGGTCTTGAGTTCAGTTCCACTGCGCTCACCTTGCGCGAGTGTTTTCTACTCTAGCCTTATGAATGGATTGGTTAGACGGAAACTGAAAGAAGCCCGTCGTACATACCCACCCACCACCACATATGTATATATATCCATGTATGTCTTTGCGTTTGTGTTTGCCCCCCACTACCATTTGACAACCAGTGCGAGTTTGTTTATGTCTCCTTAACTTAGCGGTTCGGCAAAAGAGATCGTGTGCCAGACTAAAAAAAATTGTTCTGGGTCGATTTGTTTGAAGGGGATGGACAGCATGGTCGCAATCCAATGACTGAAACAAGCAACAGGTCGAAAATTTATATG
This sequence comes from Octopus sinensis, assembly GCF_006345805.1. Lineage (NCBI taxonomy): Eukaryota > Metazoa > Mollusca > Cephalopoda > Octopoda > Octopodidae > Octopus > Octopus sinensis. Next base: position 21,742 of record NW_021835827.1, on the reverse strand, counting down.
TTTCTTCAAGTTTTTACCTTTTACTTGTTTCAGTCATTGGACTGCGGCCATGCTGGAGCACTGATTTGAAGAGTTTTTAGTCGAGCAAACTGACATCAGGACTTATTTTGTAAACCTGGTACGTATTCTATTGATCTTTCTTGCCGAAGCGCTAAGGTACGGGGATGTAATCAAACCAGCAATGGTTGTCAAGTGGTTTCAGTAGGGACAAAGACGCGCATAAACACACACACACATGCGCGCGCATGCGCTGGCTTTCCACTGTGTTTCCGCCTACCAAATCCACTCATAATGTATTGATCGACCCGGGGATATAATAGAAAACACTTATCTGTGGTGCCGCGGAGTGGGACTGAAACCGAAACGACCTGGTTGCAAAGAGAGCTCCTTACTCTCACAGCTGTATCTGCTGTTATGAGCACGTGCATCATCGCATCTCATTATATTGTTTTACCCTGGTATGCATCGGCGCTGATCTTAAATATTTTACCAAAATAATTTGGTAATTTATTGCCTATGAACCCAGAAGGCGGCATTGCCCTTCTTCGTTGTCAGGATGTCAGAAGTCTGTGATTGTATAACTATTTTAATACTCTTTGAGTTCTTATTGCCATTTTCTGGAGTCTTTCAGTGGCATTTAATTCCTTTGTGCTTGTATTTCTCTAGCTAGAATATCCTAATTTAGACGTAGCTACAGAAGGAGAAACACAAAAAATATTTTTACATTCACATCAGGGAATTCAATACATCTTTTTATAGCACGGATAACTTTTAAAAGCCTTAATTAGATTAACTTGTTGGGTCCACCTAAGTTTGTTGTGTATTTCTGTCCCTCAGAAGGGTTGATGGATGATATGCAGTACTGATATTCCATCTTCTGTCTATTATAAGGCTGCAGTTTATTTCAATGGAAACTCGTAATATCAATAATATGATTACTGTAGTTAGTAGAGCTATAATATGTTTAATTATCTAAAGCTAGTTTCTTGGATTATAGGCAGTCAGTTATGCTGTTTAGTTCGCTGTTCAGTTTATTTCAAAAGGTATTTGTATTTCAATGGTATTATAAGTGAGGGATGTATTTGCATGGTCTGTGAAGTGTAGCTGGTTTAGATTAATGGATATATGGCCTAAGTATTAACCCTTGGTTTCCATGATCGTGAGATTGTGATTTCGATTCCTGGACCGAGCGACGCGTTGTGTTCTTGAGCAAAACACTTCATTTCACGTTGCTCCAGTCCACTCAGCTGGCAAAAGTGAGTAACGCTGTGATGGACTGGCGTCCCATCCAGATGGGGAACACATACGCCACGGAAACCGGGAAACCGGGGCCATGAGCCTGGCTTGGCTTTAAAAGGGCGCATTTATTTTTATTTATTAATCCTTGGTAGTAACTAGTCATTATATTAACTGTTGGTGATATTTCTATTTTCATCTCCATGTTCTGGCTCATCCTATGTACGAGGGTGAGTCAAAAAGTAATGCCATTTTGTTTAAAGCAGGTATTATTACCAACATGTATCATACATCAAAATGAAGCTGGTCCGCTGTGGATCACATCCCTACTCCTCAACATAGTCACCGTTTCTCTCAATAGCAATGTTTCACCTTCGAATGAGAGCATGTATCCCTGCCCCGTAAAATTCTGTTGACTGTTCTTTGAGCCACTTCTTCACTACAGTTTTCACTTCCTCGTCACTGGAATAATGTTTGCCTCTCAAACCCCCTTTCATGGGGCCGAAGAGATGATTGTCCAGTGACAATGATAGTGCAGTCGACCTTGGCGGAATTTGAACTCAGAACACAGAGACAGACGAAAACAAGACTATATATTGGCAATAGAACATCTGTTTTGTAGGAGGAAGGCGGATAATCGATTAAATGTATCCCCCAGTGTTTACAATACAGAAATATTTTCCTTCAGTTGTAGGTCTCATAGGGTCAGATACTCGGTTTCAATGGCATGAGATTGACCGAGGTTACAATATTCCTTCTGAACAGGACTTCGGTCTGTTGCAAGGTTTAACGCTAGCAATTTTGAAGGGAGGGGTAAGTCGATTACACCGACCGCAGTGCTCAGCTGGTACTTTATCAACCCCGGAAGAATGAATGGTGCACTTGATCTCGGTGGTATTGGAACTCAGAACGCAAAGTACCGGAGAAATGACGTTTAGCATTTTATCCGACACTCTAAGAATTCTGCCAGCTCGCCTCCCCGGTAGTATCTACTATAATAATACTCTTGTGTTTTTATCCGTCACAACATATGAATGAGAAAGGAAGGGGTGATAGATGAATAAGGAAGGAAGGGATCATGGCAAACTGGTAGTGGGATGATGGAAATTCTACGGTGAAAAAAAATCAAACAGCGTTTTAACTCTGTGTGTGTGTGTGTGTGTGTGGTGTGTGTGTGTGTGTGTGCAATGGAAGTGGGATGGTAAACATTCAGCCCTGAAAAAAAATCAAACAGCGTTTCAACTCTGCGTGAGTATTTGTGTGTATGTGTGTGCGTATACAAGGGAAGTATGAGAATGTTTGTAGGTGTGAACCAGCGTTCCTTCAGTAACAAACGATGATCGATGTCACATCTAAAAAGACAATCACTACACAACACTGACAAACGTATTAATTTGATTTACCATCTATATTCTGCTTCGTTAAAAATAATTATTACAGTCACACACACCTAAACACCTACATATACAAACTCATTACAGAAAATAATTATTGCCTGAGTGTATCAAGAATATAAAACGACTGCAGTTGAAAAGTATATTATAAATACACAATTAACAGTTCATACATATGCCTAATTTATTTATATTGAGAAATTTATTTACTAAATTTTGAATAGGGAGTTTTTACAACATCATCTATAGGTCAGGGACTGATTTTTGTGGCTTTAAGTCGTATGAGTTTATGTTGGTTTCCAGTAATGGAGAGCGTAACTGAAAGAAAACAATCGCTTGAAAAAAAGTTGGTATTTACTTGCCGTATTTAGCCACGGTCAGCTATATGTGGCCTGAAGTCGTACAAGAAGGAAGGAAAACTTTAAAATTCTTTTGAAGGAAACAAGCAGTCAAGGGACGTTAGTTGCGGATAGATTTTTCACAAAAAAATTTGGTAATAAAAGTATTATTAAACTAGAAACTTGGTTTTGTACCTTATCTATATATTTATAAAATACTACTATTAGCTGTCATTTTTGACGGCATGGGACCAGCTAGTCTTATGATAATTCTGCTTATACTTGCGTTACTTAGCCTGTCGGTAACGCTTTCACGTGATTAGAGAAAAAGAGAGAGAGAGAGGAGAGAGAGAGAGGAGAGAGAGAGAGAGAGAGAAGCATCCATGACATGAGGTAGAGGGAATGTAAGTGCAACGCTTTGACATGATTAGTTGAATGGAAAAAGAGGAGAAAGTAAAAGGAGAGAGAAAAAGAGGATAAGGCAAAGGGGGAGAAAGAGGAGAGTGAGAGAGAAAAATATGGAGAGAGAAAAGCTTCCATGACTTGAGTTAGGGGGAACGTAATAATTTTAGCAAAAGGGTGATGTTCTGATGGTGAGGTTAAAGAAAGGCAGAGAGAGAGAGAGAGAGAGAGAGAGGGGGGAAACAGATGATGATGGTGGTGGTGGTGGAGATGGAGGTGGTGGTGATGGTAATTGGATAGTAAAAAGTGTATTTTTCTTTTAATTGAATTAATTTTTTTATATCACGTATCACTTAACGCATGCGCACAAGTGCAATTCCGTGAAATATTCACGCATACTAATGTGGCAGATATATGCAATTTTACTAAAGGTTGTATCATATGCACGGGATATGTTTTTTTTTGTTTATGGGGAAAATGGATAAAGAAGAGTGAATCTTTATTTTATGAGTGCTGTGTATTAAGTTTATAAACTTGTGCATAAAGTAAATAAGGTGTATTATTCCAATTTCCTTCACTTTTCAATGAATTGCAGATGAGTGACTGTCTTTCCATACAGACGCAACACAGGTTACGCTTTCAGGTTTTTGGGATAAAGTTTTCAGAAATAACCTGATAGGTTTTCCATTAATTCCGTTAAATATTTCCGGGTCCCGCTAGTAATATAAATATTCCTTCTACTATATGTACAAGGCCTGAAATTTTGAGAGGAGAGAGGTTCGTCAATTACATCGACCCAGTACTTGACTGGTACTTTATTTTTTTTGATCTCGGAAAGATGAAAAGTCAAGTCGACCTCTGCAGAATTTGAA
>NW_021835827.1:0-12500 GCF_006345805.1 Octopus sinensis | reverse complement strand
ATTTATCGCGGCTGTGTTCAAATTAGGCAGAGGTTGACTTGCCTTTCGTCTCTTTGGAGATAATAATATAAGTAGCAGCTGAGCGCTTGCGGGGACGAGATAATCGACTAGGCCCCTCAAAATTACCGGTTTTGCACCAAAATTAAAACAATTTTAGAAAGAATTTATAGCTATTGTGTTATGTGGGGAAGCATTGATTTTTTTGTAAGAAATATCATTTCGAGTGATTTGTTAAAACAGTGGTTTTCAACCAAGGTTCCGCCAGTACAGTCCAGGGTTTCCGCAAGAAGTTACAAAAAACTGCTAAAATCGGCAGTAATTTTTAAGACTCCTGTGCAGATATGTGTGCATAAGACTATTAAATTATTGCACAGGGGTTCCTCGAGCCAGTGGAATGTTTCCTTGGGGTTCCGCTCCAGCAAAAAGTTTGCAAAGCACTGTGTTAAAAGTACAAAGGAGAGATAATCTGGTGTTCTGTGGCGCATTTGGTTCATGAAAGAATTGGTTATATAAAGGTGAAACTGTATAAATCTCGTTGAGATCATGTGATCTTTATGAAGATCACCAGATATATTCCTCTTTGTGTTCAAACTGATTTTTTTTTACTGGTAAGTGGGTGGGTAGTGGTCGACGTAATCGACTTCCCTTCCCCTTTCATCTTTTCGGGTTCTATTTAAAAACATCCCCCAGCTTCCTTCTCTATCTCTCACACACACACACTTACACACACGCACGGACACACACACACACATACACACGCACACACACACACATACACACACACACACACACACACACACACACACACTATCTCTTTCCTTCACAAACTCACTCTGGATTGCACTTATTCAAATATTCAGCTTCTTGACATCGTGTCGCACCGATTGCACATCAGAGTTACGTTAAGAGTGCGCTTATTTATGCGTCAATTTCGTAAGTCGAAACCGACAGAGAAACCACCACCACCACCACCACCACCACCACCACCACCATACCACCACCACCACCACCAACACCACCACCTTTGTATAACTGACAATTACCCGGTGCGGCGCTTTACTATTTCTGTCAACTCGCTAATTTACAATAATCGCAACAACAGGATAATGAGTTCAGGAGGTGCAATAGGTTTAATTCAAGAACTAAGGCGTGCGGGGGACGTCTTAGGTTCTCGGTTTTCTTTTGAACTTTCGATTGCTTATTAGCAGACCAATTATTAAAATATTATCATATTTTTGTCATGTTTAATTATATCTGGTTCCTTGTGTGAATATTGGTGGTTAGTCAAGATGCCAATGTTTCACATAAGTTTTGAATTTGTGATTTCCTAAGACAGGTGGCGCTTCGCCCACTACGCCATATGCCCACGGGCATATGGCGTAGTGGTTAAGAGCGTGGGCTACTAGCACCAAGATTCCGAATTCGATTCCAGACACTGACACGAATAATAATAATAATAATAATAATAATAATAATAATAATAATAATAATAATAATAATAATAATAATAATAACAACAACAACATCGAAAAATACCGTAGGAATGAGAACCCAGGTTCGAAATTTCCCGCAGACACCTGATGAAGGCTGGAGGGTATATCAGCCGAAACGTTGTGTTAACAACAAACAAGATGAGGACAAATATCCGTCAAATGTAAATAACGTAAATAATGTAAATAATATACATGATTACTCATCTCTTAAATATCAAACTTCATTGGAGGTAGATTGTCGATGTAAGGACGGGAATTTGAGAGAGAAGAAGGCAATGCTGTGTAGAAATATGCTTAGTGTAAGGGGTCTAGGGGATGATATTTAAGGGTGAGTGTAGAAGATGGAGAAGAAGACGTGGGTGTCGCTAGTGTATAAATAAGAATATTAAGAGGAGCAGAGAACGTTGGAGAAGTTCTAGAAAAAATGGTAAGAAAGGATACAGGTGGGAAAAGAGGTGGAGTGTCGTTGAAATGTGTTGGCGAATGTGTTTGTCAAATAGATAACATTTTCATTATTATTATTATTATTATTATTATTATTATTATTATTATTATTATTATTATTATTATTATTATTGAGTGAGAGAGCAGTGCATGCCATCAAAGTGACACTGGGGTAAAATATACGAAGCCTAGTATACCCATCATGACTACCCGTCTGATAAGGGTACACCAGGCACATACATCACAGCCATATGTGCGCGACATGATCTCATATCAAGATAACCAGCACATGACCTTGCAGGTGGGGCCCAGTTAGAATTTTCTTCTGGTCGAGTAGTCCATCCCACTCAAAAGGTCCTTGAATAAAGGTTGTTTAAGGATGGTGAACGAAACACCCATGTTTCCAGAGGTGAATTATTCAAACCCCAAAGAATCCCTCTCAACACATAGCTATGATGCTCTCCCACTACTTCTGCTCATGATCAGAAATACACAATCGTCAGCCACTAAGGGACATGCTCAACTGGTTACGGTCAAACCAGTTGACAAGCAAATGTGTGGTATTGAGCAGAATATTTACTGTAGCCCATCTTTTATACCAAGACAAAACAATGTACATGATAACACTTCCAATCAGTTAAGATCAAAAGCCACAAGAGCCCCTGCCTGGTACTGCATCAGGGCATTTATTATTATTATTATTGTTGTTGTTGTTGTTGTTGTTGTTGTTGTTGCTTTCAACGTGACGATCTGGCAGAAACTTTAGTGCCATCGCTTTTCACTCTTGTCTCGCTTCCTAGGATTTATAGGGCGGGGTACTTGGTCCCTGTGTCGTATTAAGTGACCGAGATTACAACATCTCCTCTACACAGGATGCCACACCGTTTCGGGGTCATTCATTTTCAGCTGGAGCAAAGTGAAATGAAGTGACTTGCTGAAGAGCACAATGCACCGCCCAGTTAAGGAATCGAAACCACGATCTTGCGACCTTGAGTGTATCACTCCAACCACCAGGCCACGCACCTTCATGTTCATCATTAAGAGTTTGAACAAATAAAGTAACAATGAAATTCTGGGGTCGATGTAATCGGCTGCCCCTCCCCCCAGATCGCAGGCCTTGCACCAAAATTAGCAACAATTATCATTATTATTATTATTATTATTATTATTATTATTATTATTATTTTGGATGTGGTCTAGAACTTGCGAATACAGATAACAGATTGTATAAGATCTGATGCTCACACACAACCATCTGTTTTGGATTTCTCTGGTCTAAATTCGTCTGTGACAGATGGTGAATTTATTTGGTTTTTGAAGGTTAGACTATGCGAAGAATAACAATAGTATCAAAGACAATGGGTCTCACATTTTCATGACATTTAACAACAGCGAAATATGTGTTACATGGTAAACATTTTCTTGTTCAAGAGAAAAGGTGAAACGGGTGCAGATGATAAATACTGAGGTTGCTGGGGTTCTCTTCAGTTAATTTCAGTCCCATGAGTTTTCTTGAGGTGGAATCCTCAAAGAAATCGCATCATCCTTGACCTTTTCGTCATTTCGCCAGTATCAACAACGATAAACACCTCTTCCGACCCACCACACATCTCTCTCTCTCTCTCTCTCTCTCTCCCTCCACTTTTCTTCATAGTCATACATATAAAATTGGTTTCAAATTTTGGCACAAGGCCAGAATCGTTAGTATTCTGCATAAAATGTTTAACAGCGCTTCTTCCGGCTTTACGTTCTGAGTTCAAATTTCGCCGAGGCCGAATTTGCCTTTCACCCTTTCGGGGTCGATAAAATAAGTACCAGTTGAGCACTCGACGTAATCGTCTAGCCCCTCCGCCTAAATTTCAGGCCTTGTGCCTATAATAGAAAGAACTATAAGGCAACTCAAGATATATATATATATATATATATATATATATATAGCCAGTTAATAAGAAACACATCAGAAAAAGTACACTGTAACAAAGAGAGCAGCAATTATTACAACAAAATTTTATGTAGAGTTAGCCAAGGTTTCGCGTCCACAAAGCCTAAGCATTGTGGACAGCTCGTCAGACGTTATATGAATACAAAATTTGAAAATATCTACGTCACAGACGTGAGGAAACGCTCAGAATTCGAGGAATACGAACAATCATTAATGAGTACGGGTTATTTCCCCCTAATCCGAGGGGGGAAAAGAAGTTTATATACTCGGAGAGGCCTAACGAGCAAACGGGGAGATCCAATTTTCTAGGAAGTAGCGCTTGAAGTGATACACTTAGAAAACACTTCTTTACGGCCTTTAATGCACCACGCTTCTTAAAGTCTCTAAGAATTTTGATTCTCTCCGCGATGCAGATCTTGCAACGGTCACTTCCATTAATATAAGGGCCCGGAAAATCAATTAATTTCTACCTGATATCACATGAAGGTCTCTTGATCTTCGAGGTGTCATACATGGCGGGCCAGGGACGTGACAAACCGTCTTTCTGGGACTCTGAAGGATGACTGGTGGTTAAGAAAACGTGTCTTGAACGAAGTACTCGCCAAACCAATATATTTATAAACATGGGATGTTTATTTGCACTCTTATTTGCACCATTCGCACTCCTGGTAACGTATGGCGCAGGGCTGGTCATCCCATTGGTGTCGAAGATGAATGTTTGGTCCTCATCTGAATTGGGGGATCTGGGAAAGGCAGATAACTCCTCCAAGTCGTTGGTTCAGGACAGGTCATTACTTCCAGGTGCAACTTTTTTTACTGGTCACTCTATCTGCATCTATGGTTTGTTCATTATCCGTGACAGTGGCACCGGGGTCTTCGGTGACGCTCTCTGTGATGCTGGTCCCGGCTTGGTTATTATCTCAAGATCCCCATTGAGACTAATCTAACCACAGTAGATTTTTTAGATGTTACTTTAGATCTGAGCTCTGGTACAAACCAAATGAGACACTGCCTTATATTAGCACAGCCTCCTGCCACCTATGCTCGAGCCAAGATATCTTCGCTACGGCTGCCCGCTACTACAATAAGGCACTGGCATCGAGTGGGTTTAAGGACCGTATTTCTTACATGCATGGCCCTAGCACCTGCAAAAGGAAGTGTTGCAGAAATGTCGTTTGGTTTGCTCCACCCTTCTCACTCAACGTCAAGACTTGTGTGGGAAAGATTTTCCTTAGATTGATAGACAAATAGGTTACACACACACATAGATTCAGGCATTTGTTTAACAATCACAAGCTGAGAGTCTCCTTCAGTTGTGCACCTACCATAACAAACATTTTATGAAATACTCACAATACAAGGAGGAGGCAGGTTGCTCTTGCAGGGCATATATTAACTGTCCAGTAGGAGGCCGATGCGAGGCTGAAGAGGTCACATACAAGGCTACGGTGACACCTAGACCTAATATCCATAATAACAGTGATGTAATATCGAACAGCAGTATTATTAGCAGATTAACCAGGTCTCACTCTATTACAGTTGCCACGCCCAGAGATAATAGCCAAGCCGGGATCAGCATCACAGACAGCGTCATCGAAGACCCCGGCACCACCGTCACGGATAATGAACAAACCATAGATGCAGATAGAGTGACCAGTGCAAAGGCTGCGCCTGGAAATAATGAATATATGATTCCTTCACACTCCACCCGATCTGATCAACCATTGCTCCAAAGAATAGCTGCTATGTTTCATTGTTGGTGGCAATCTTTTCGCAACAAATTCCTGATCTCAAAGTCTCCAGACCCACACTCGACCACTCTCAGGAAATAGAGCAAATCTGGACTCATCACAGAATATGACAGTGTCCCAAAATGCTAGTGGCCACTCCAGCATTTCACTGACCCAATGTTTTCTCCGCTTGATGTTGACTGGTCGAAGAGGTGGCTTCCTTCTTGCTGCTATGCCATAGTAACCAAGTTTGTGGAGATACCTGACAGCTGTTCTGGGACTGGCATCAATGTGTTCTGCTATGTCAGAGGCCTAGCAACGAGGATTATCCTCCACACTTCTCTTAGCTAATATAAGGGTCCTGTCAGAGGGCCTTGGTTAATCTGGGTGATGTTGACTCCTTCCCCACTCTATTAACTGTAGAAAGCGGGATCCCAAGGTTTTCTGCAATTTTACACTATGTCCACCTTCAGAATGACCCACAATACGGCCTCTTTGAAATTCAGACAGTTCCAAGGCCTCTTTTGTACATGGCAACATTAAACAGTCACATATGGAACCTGAAACATAAAAATGTCAATTAATAAAAAATATAAACCATTACAAGTTTGAATAAACAGAAAACGATATTATATGGAATGTCTATTTACTTTTGTCATGTGTGTGTATGTGTGTATACTATACGCACGCACACACACACACACGTTTTATGTTTATTCAAATTTGTAAAGGCAATTCCACTCACAAGGTTTTGGTCGACCCGAAGACACTCCCTAAGGTGGGACGCAGTGGGAGTGAACTTAGAACCATGCGGCTAGGAAGCAAAAACATCTACACCTATGATGATGATGATGATGATGATGATGATGATGATGGTGATGGTGATGATGATGAAATTAACTATCGATTTCGACCTCGGATCGTTGATTTGTGAAATGAACTGAAATAACGCCTCCTAGAACTGGCGTGCGTAATGGCTGAGTATATCACAGAGGCACATGGGCATTTAACGTAGTTACCAAGCAGAATCAGCGTGACGCGGGGTGTGACAAATCTCAGCCTTTGAATTACGAGCAAATTTGTTCCGACCAGGGAGGGGGCTTCTACACAATTTCCGCTCGCCTAATTTCATTCACGGGACTTAGAGGTTTGGATCCTGCCGAAGCCATGGTAAAGATACTTGCCTAAGATGCTTCGCAGTTGGCACGAACCTAGGATGTCATGGTCACAATACGGAATACTCAGCCATGCCAACATCGACTTATATAAGTGTGTGAGTGTTTTGGTTGCTTGGTTGGTGTGTATAAAGGCATTTCGTGTTTATATTGCGGGTTTGTGGGTCTGTACCTTCTCACCGGTATATATATATATATATATATATATATTCAGCCTTTGAATTACGAGTAAATTTGTTCAGACCAGGGAGGGGGCTTCTACACAGTTTCCGCTCGCCTACTTTCATTCACGGGACTTAGATAGTTAATTTCATCATCATCACCATCATCATCATCACCATCACCATCATCATCATCATCATCATCATCATCATCATCATAGGTGTAGATGTTTTTGCTTCCCAGCCGCATGGTTCTAAGTTCACTCCCACTGCGTCCCACCTTAGGGAGTGTCTTCGGGTCGACCAAAACCTTGTGAGTGGAAATGATGGACGGAAAGAAGGCCGTCGTTTATATATATATATAAATATAAACCTTTACAAATTTGAATAAACATAAAACGCGAAACTCAGAGTAACAGGTTTTGTTGAATTTTCTGCTGCTTTAAATAAAGTATATATATATATATATATATATATTTGATGCATTGCAGGATATATATATATATTGTTGAAAAAGCAGCGTGTGTACACACACACACACCCACACACACAGACAGACAGACAGAGACACACACACACACGTTTGTACGTGTGTCATTGTGTGTTCGTGGATGTGAAACTACACTGTGTATGTATGAATATCTTTGTATAAGGTCGAGCCTACGCGTTTATCTTCAAGATGAAACAGGCATGCGCCGAGCCACTGTATGTGTGTGTGTGTGCACGTGTGGGGGTATGTGTGCGTCTGTGTGTGTGTTTGTGCGTCTGTGTATATACATGTGTGTGTGTGTGTGTGTGTGTGTGTTTGTGAATGTGCGTAAGCATGTGTATGTGTGCGCGCACGTGTGGGTGTATGCATGTGCGCGTGCGTATCTGTATGTACATGTGCGTGTATGTGCTTCTATGCGTTTGTGAGTGTATGTGTATGCGTGTGGGCATGTGAGTGAGAGTATGAATGTAGGAGGAGTTTTATGTGCGTGTGTGTGTGTGTATATATATATATATATATATATATATATATATATATATAGATATATATATATATATATATATACATATACGTGTGTATGTCCCTGTATATGCGTGTGTCTAAGTATGTGTGTGAGCGCCCTGGTGTTTACATGTGTGTATACGTGTGGATTCCGGCACCATTTATTGAGAAATGGAATCCGAAAAACTGGGTGTGAATATGAAGTGAAGGAGAAAAGGAAAGAGAAAGTATTTGATGGGATACTTGAGACAGGATATCATAGAATGAAAGAATAGAGGAATAGAAGAATACAAGGCATATTTCAACGAAAATTGAGCGAAACAATTGATATTGGTGAATAACTCTTTAAATATTCCTCTCTTCTTTTCGTCAATTGCAATGTCAGTCATGTTTTATTGTTGTTGAATTCTTTGTTCGTTTCTTTTTAATGTGTTGTTTTTGTTTGCTTGTACTTTTTTTTTTCACCGGAAATAGCAAGCTGTGACGTCAGAAGAGCAATGAAAACAGAGAAAGAAAGCAAGAAAGAGAGAGAGGGAGAGAAGATAAAGGGAGAGAGAGACTGAAAGTGAGAGGACAAAGAAAGAGAAAGAAAACAAACACGAAAATGTCAGAAAGCAGTACAAAAGCATGCGCAGGTATATTTACGTATAGCTATCAGTTTGTCTGTCTATCTGTCTGTCTGTCTGTCTGTCTGTCTGTATGTCTGTCTCTATCTATCTATCTATCTATCTATCTATCTATCTGAGAGAGAGAGAGAGAGAGAGAGAGAGAGAGAGAAATACCTTCTAACCACATGGTTTTGGGTTCTGTCCTACTGCATGGCACCTTAGGCAAGTGTCTTCTACTATAACCTAAGGCCGACCAAAGCCTTATGATTGGATTTCGCGGATGGAATCTCAAAGAAATCTGTCGTATATATATATATATATATATATATATATATATATATATATATATCTGTATGTGTGTCTTTGTGTTCGTCCGTCACCACCGTTTAGCAACCGATGTTGGTGTGTTTACGTCCAAGTAACATAGCGGTTCGCCAGGGATGTCCGAGCCTCTAAGGTAGGCTTAGAAAAAACATAAGTATTGGGATCGATCCGTTCGAGTATAAATTCGTCTAAGCAGTGCTCCAGCAAGGCCGCAGCGTAATGACTGAAACAAGTAAAAGATAGATAAAATATATATACGTATACATAGGTGTACCCACCAACATATATACATGTATACACACATACATATGCACACAGACACACACACATACACACATACACATCCCATATTTTTTATAAGTAGATGTATTCATATTTACAAGTTTATATATGCATTCATACCCGTTTTAGAGCGGGTGCATTAGTATTTATACAATACAGTATTATAGATCCACGCCAACCGATTTTACCAGTCAGTTTCGAAAACGAGAGTTAAGGGAACACTCAATCTCAGCACTCATCAGAGGAGCTGGTATGAAGAGTATGATAACGGTTCTCTTCTGTTGGAGGCCAGAAGGTGGGACATCTGGTTTCCGGGTGTTGTGAAAAGCTGGAACGGAAAATTTCTATGGGAGAAGCTCAGAGAGGAAGTTCATCTAGAGTTCTGCGCTTGCACTAGGATGGGAGTGATTTCACGGCATAAGAGGTAATTGCAGGCAGAGTGGAGTTGGGGTTGTTTAGAGTAATTCAACGCCCTGTCATCCAGCCATAGTGTTCAGGAACCTGGTTAAAATGAGCTACAGAAGAATCTCTAGCTTGTATTCTATTAAGGAGATTTTTGACGCCGAGGCTTCGTACAACAGCGAGGCCTTGGCTGCCAGCGGATTTAACGATGGCATTAGATACATATCCGACCATAACCCCATCAACAGAGAAAAAAAAAAACGCCTCCAGAAAGTTTTGTGCTTAAGAGAGTTGTCATACACTCTCGTCCCACGTCTCTGATGAACACAGCGATTGGATCAGTGCCTTTGTTATGCGACGTCTGAATACAATCATCAACATGAAATGGTGACGACGTATCTCAAACTCCGATCCCTCTACCATCAATTGATGCAGAGAAGTCTCTGTTGGACCGGTTGCATTGCCGAATTTGGTGATGTTATCCTCCTCCTCAAAAGTTCTGTCTTTGAAACTGGCAGACAATGGCTACCAAAACCAAGGTAGAAACAAAATGAGATTCAAGAACACGGCAGATCGATTTATTTATCGCCACTGACAGGGGATACTAGCTAAGCGGTGATCGCTTTATCTGAGGAAATTCGACTCATAAAAGTAGTCGTAGTGGTTAACGATGAGTTGGAAGTCATAGATGCGTGCATGTATGCATGTATGCATGCATGTTATCTATCTATCTATCTATCTATCTATCTATATCTATCTATCTATCTACTATCTATCTATCTATCTATCTATCTATCTATCTATATCTATCTATCTATCTATTTATCTATCTATCTATCTATTTATCTATCTATCTATCTATCTATCTATCTATCTATCTATCTATCTATCTAGTATATATATATGATACACATATATCTGTACCTATATATATATATATATATATATATATATAATATATATATATATATATATATATGTTAATAAATATAAAATATGTATATATATATACATACATACATGCATACATACATACATACATACATACATATATACGTGCACACAAACACACATAGTTTTGTAAAATATTCTTCCTCCTACTAACATGGAATGGAAACAACTCATGATAGCATGAAATTGTAACATTGCTACTAACTTTTTAGTCATGATTAGCACAATTGAAACCGGTCGATTATGAAAAACATTTTATTTCGTATATATATATATATAATATTACGAAGATGCACTTGCATAGCAAGTTTTGTCATCTGAGATCGTGTGGAAGACGCTAGTTAACCATTCAGTAACGACTAATGATGGTTAAGTTCACTTAAACACTTATTATTTGTAGTGTGGTGTCAAAATTTTCGTCGCTCGAAATTTTGATCTGGTCGCTGACAAATGTGTGCCGCAGCGCACATATGTTACTGACCCGGTTACAGTTTGTAATGGTCCTTTGTATTACATGAACAGTCCGGCAAGCATATTTCCACAGCTCCACAAAGCTTCTGTCACACAATGATATAGTAAAACAATTTTGCTCTAGATTGAAACCGGTTCTCTACGACCGCCATGCGCACTTCTCAACAACTCGGGCATGCTTATCTATATTTCTACATGCAGGCACGCATGCATGCATATATACATACATACATACAATTGTACATACGTACGCATATGAGTATGTATATGTGAGTATATATATATGTATATATATATATATATATATATATATATATATATTTTCATATATATATACATATATATATATATATATACACATATGCATATATATATATATATATATATATATATATATATATATTATATATATATATATATATATATATATATATATATACATATATATATATGTTAAGTAAATATATGTACATCCTCACACCCAGATACATACAACATACTCAACATGTTTGTATGAAAGCGTACGGAAAAACAAACAAACCAAAAAGACAAGAACAAAAATAAATACACAGAACGAAAGAAAGACAAGACACTACATACCGACATAACAGTGGTATTTCTATGTAAATGTCCGGATCTATGCGTATCTAAAGGTGTATGTGAAGGGTGTTCTAAGTAAATTGCCTTCTCCAATATCAACACTTTGGTAAACTCCCTTCCACTAAAACTTACACACAAAGTCACTGCCACGCGCCCCTACTTTAAAACACTAACGCCCCCTACCTTCCTTGTCGTTTTACGTATACACCGGTGCGCACACAAGTACAGAATGTATGAGAAGTCAGAGATGCTTACATACAAAGTTGAAGATATATGCACGAACAAAGACTTTGTAAATCTATATCTATGCATACGTTTATGCATACATGTAGACATGCATACGGGTGGGCAATAAAGTGTCTGTCTATCCATCTATCTATCTATCTATCTATCTATCTATCTATCTATCTATCTATCTATCTATCTATCTATCTATCTATCTATCTATCTATCTATCTATCTATCTATCTATCTGTCTGTCTGTCTGTCCGTCCGTCCGTTTATCTATCTGTCTGTCTGTCGACGCCCCTCTCTCTATATATATGCCGCAGAACCTCCCAAAACTAGACAATATCCAAGCAATGTCCACTGCTAATTAGGTTATCTCTGAAGAAAGCCAAACAATACCAGAGAAGGCAATCTCCACAAATTATGAATCCACAAACACTTGCCGCTTTACAAGAATAAAGGGAGAACCCAGAATACTGAGACTAAAACACAGGAAATTCAGAATCGAGCAGACCATATGTGCTTTCTCGTCATCAGCTGCCCAAGCGGATATCGTTATGGTTTCGACACCTGGACAGTACCATTCAATCCAGCTGGGTCCTCAGCATTAACATATAAACACTACTTGGGAATCCTCCGACGTACTATTACAAGTAATAAGATAAGAGTAAACAAATAGTGATAACTTATAGCTACAA
>NW_021835826.1:0-32500 GCF_006345805.1 Octopus sinensis | reverse complement strand
CTGGGTGTGGAAGCACTCCGTCGGTTACGACGACGAGGATTCCGGTTGATCCGAATCAACGGAACAGCCTGCTCGTGAAATTAACGTGTAAGTGGCTGAGCACTCCACAGACACGTGCACCCTTATTGTAGTTCTTGGGGATATTCAGCGTGACACAGAGAGTGACAAGGCCGGCCCTTTGAAATACAGGTACAACAGAAACAGGAAGTAAGAGTGAGAGAAAGTTGTGGTGAAAGAGTACAGCAGGGTTCACCACCATCCCCTGCCGGAGCCTCGTGGAGCTTTTAGGTGTTTTCGCTCAATAAACACTCACAACGCCCGGTCTGGGAATCGAAACCGCGATCGTATGACCGCGAGTCCGCTGCCCTAACCACTGGGCCATTGCGCCTCCACTAAAACAGAATCTACGTAGGAATTAGCGAAAGTGTTGTTCTTTTGCTAAAATGTCTAATCCGTAAAATATACAAGTATATGCATAAATGGACACATTATAGATACACATGCACATACTAATAACCTACGAATAAACACACACACACACACACACACACACACACACATACTGAACGCCACGAATCCATTTCCAAGTTTATCATCACCTTTTTGATGTGACTCTATCCTATGCTGTTCTCTTCCTACATCCTTCTCTAATTCGCTCTTTCTTTCCCTCCGTCTTTCACCGTTTATATCTGTCTCTCTCTCTCTCTCCTCTTTTTTCTTTTTTTCTCTCTCTCTCATTGCTCACACGTGACCATCGGGCGCTTGACTTAATGGCTTGGGCGTTGCACTCACGATCGCGAGATTGCGGTTTCAGTTCGCAGACCGGGTGGTGCATTGTGTTCTTGAGCAAAATATTTGATCTCACTTTGCTCTGTAATCACTTCGATACCTGACGAGTGGTGCACCTTGCACCTATTCAGACAACGTCGATGACGCGTGAGTGTTCAGCTCATACAGCTAAACGACCTGCACAAATGATTGGCTTATAGTGATCAAGTGTATGTACTGTACATTAGCTCACTGTCTCCAACAATACAAACATACACACGAACACACACGCACGGGCACACATATAATGTGAGTGTTTGGGTTTGTCTATATTTTAAAATATCGTGCTGTGTGGGAGACCCCTCGGTCATGAATGACCATGGGATTGCACCCAGAAAGTTGCCCTCCGAGCCACAAGTCCGGGAAAGGTTGTTTATGGAAGACCAGCAGTCACCCATGCATACCAGCCTCCCTTCTCCACACCACTGATGTTATCCAAGGAAAAGCAAAGGGGCCGATACAGCTTGGCACCAGTGACGTTGCAACTCATTTCTACAGCTGAGTGAACTGGAGCAACGTGAAATAAAATGTCTTGCTCAAAAACACAACACGCTGCCCGGTCCGGGAATCGAACTCACAACCTCAAGATCGTGAGCTCGACACTCTAACCACTGAGCCATGCGCCTTCACAACATCGTGCTATATATATGTCACATATAGTAATTATCTCCACTGTTCACTATACCCATATACTGTAACCAGAAATTTTTGTTTTCAAGATTATTGAATGCCACCTCTATTAGAACATATAAACATAAATATTTAGGCTAAAGTAAACAAGGCTGTATACTTTTAACCTCATTTTATTACTATTTTCAACATATTTAAGTAAGATATGGTATTTACAGATATTATTGAAGACTGGATTACATTATCCCTTTATCTATCTATCTATCTATCTATCTATCTATCTATCTATCTATCTATCTATCTATCTATCTATCTATCTGTCTGTTTGTCTGTCTGTCTATATTTGTATGCACGTGTATATGTGTGTGTGTGTGTACGCACACGTACCACTAACTTATATATATGTGTGTATATACAAGAATACATACGCACAAATATATATATATATTTATATATATAGATGTATACGTATACATATATATATTTATGTGTGTGTGTGTGTGCGTGTGTGTACTATGAGCACATACACACACAAGATCATACGTCGGAGGTAAAAGAAACAGACTACTAAATCCAGACGGCTGGTAGTTATTTTATCTTCCCCTGAAGGATTCTAAGTTGTAAATGAATAACAACAGGCCTTATTTGTGTGTGTGTGTGTGTGTGTGTGTGTGTGTGTGTGTGTGTGTGTGTGTGTGTGCGCGTGTACGTACAAGGTTATATACTTATACGGTTATACAATACAGCGCAAATAAAGCATTAATCACCTAAAAACAATGTATTTGAAACAAAGCTATTAAATGCGATTTATGATGCCTTCACAAAATAAGCCGTTCACGAAAGCTTCAATATTCTTGTAGTATTTATTGTAAAGAATGGCAGAAATTTGAAAAGAACCATTACTAGAATACATCTTCAATAAATTTATTTCTTATATCAATTATCTCAGTTTTCGGTCATCTGTTGTCTTTAGTGGTTTACCGTTTCTATAGAACTAAGATTACATTAAAACGTTGCAACACTTCGGCCGACATGATATTACTGTATTAAGTGAAATTGCCGAGGCGGTTACATGTCCCAGTGGGGTTCGTGAAATCATTTAGATGATTACATGTCCCAATGGGTTTCTTCGGTTTGTAGCATTTTCTAATTATTGTTTAACGACAAGGGAGATCAATCTTCTTCGGGCGAATCTCGCTAAATTGAGTGACTTTTACGCTAAATCCTGTTTATTCGGAATGTTTAATGAACTGCGCTGAGGCGCTTCTTGTTTGGCAAAGTTGTTAGAACGGCGGGGGTAGAAAGACACCTTCCAACATCTCGTTCTGTTTCTTCAGATTCGCTGTTCAAATACTGCCGAAGTCAACTTTGACTTTCATCTATCCGTGATCGATGAAGTACAATACAAGCCAAGTACTGGATTGTCTGTTATCCCAATGTCTCTAAGACTGCGAATTTTCGGAGCCTTTAGAGTAGTGTGGTACTCTTTTACTAGTTTCAGTCATTTGACTGTGGCCATGCTGGAGCACCGCCTTTACTCGAGCAAATCGACAACTGGACTTATTCTTTGGAAGTCTAGTACTTATTCTATCGGTCCTTTTTGCCGAACCGCTAAGTTACGGGACGTAAACACACGGTTGTCAAGCGATGTTGGGGGGACAAACACAGACACACAAACATATACACACACATACATATATATATATATATACAGTAACAAAGGGTAAAATTAATTAATTAATAATTTCACCAAGTAGAATTCGGCATGAAAAAAGACCATTTCACGGTAAACTTAAGTAATACTTTATAATTAGGGTTCAGCAAAGATTTGCTTTACCACATACCGAAGTTTAGAAATAGCAGTCAAAAAACCTTAGCTGTATCTTCTACTTTTTAAAGTAGAAGAAATAGCTAAGATCTTTAAAAAGTAGAAGAAATAGCTAAGGTCTTTAAAAAGTAGAAGAAATAGCTAAGGTTTTTTGACTGCTATTTCTAAACTTCGGTATGTGGTAAAGCAAATCTTTGCTGAACCCTAATTATAAAGTATATATATATATATATACATATATACCACAGGTTTCTTTCTGTTTCCTTCAACCAAATTCACTGACAAGGCTTTGGTCGGCCCGAGGCTATAGTAGAAGACACTTGCCGAAGGTGCCACGCAGTGGGACTGAACTCGGAACCATGTGGTTGGTAAGCAAGCTACTTACCACACAGCCACTCCTTGGGAACAGACAGCTGGAGATTTAAAGATTAAATCAATGGATAATTTTGAGCAACAGTTATTTTCAAATAAATTTAAAAGATCAAATAGCCTTCAGCTGAATTGTCTTTCAATAAACTGTTTTGAAGACACCACACCTAGCTAGAGATAAGCATTTTACTTATAAAAATAATTCAAAAGTTAAAAATAAACACAACCTCACCCAAATGGTTGCATCTTCATACTCATATTACTATACATATGACACAGGGATAAACATTAATATACACACAAAACGTATGTATATATTAAACGTATAAACACATAATGCGAGGTGTGGAGGCACATGGCCTAGTGGTTAGAGCAGCGGTTTCGCGGTCGGGGCATCGCGGGTTCGAATCTCAGACGGCAGATGGTAATGGCGAACTTCTGCTGACTCTTTCGCCACAACTTTCTCTCACTCTTTCCTCCTGCATCTTGCAGCTCACCTGCGACGGACCGGCATCCCGGAAACCGGAAAACCGGCCCTTGTGAGTCAGGCATGGCTCGAGAAGGAATAAACAATAATACGAGGTGAAGTCAAAAACTATGCGCACTTTCGCCATACTACATCTACTATTGTTCCACTGCTTTCTGCGCATACATGCTTATAGTTGGTACTATTGTGGTGACGTGCTCGAAGCTTGATTCTGACCGCGCTTTAATTTGTCGCTTTGCAGTGTAAGCATGGCCGCTCTACTAGCAATGTTTACCAAAGAAGAAGAAAGAGCAGTGATTTCACCAAAAATCAAAAAATCAACATTTATCGACAGCTCAGGTAAGACATGGATGGTCGAACCGTCAAAGCAATTGATATGATATCGATCCTTAGAACACTTTTGGTTTCTGGGTATTTTTTTCACATTTTGTCACGTTTTTTCTATTTTTTAAAATCTTCAATGTATTTTTTAGATTTTTCTTTCACTTATATTTTATTCTTATATATTTTTATTTAACTTTTATTTTTGCTTTTTGTGTCAGGCATTTAGCACAATATGAGAACAGTGCACTACGATGTAGAAGTGTGTATGAGTGGATAGAGAATTTTAAAAGTGGCAGGACAAGCGTGATGCACGAAGAGGGGGCAGGACGCCCGTCAACTGATGAGAGGATTCAGCAAGCTCGAGAGATTGTAATGATGAACCCCTTCAACCGGTGTTGGTGTGTTTACTTTTCCGGAGCTTCCCAGCTCGGTAAAAGAGAATGACAAACAAACAAAAAATAGCAAACTTTAAATAAAAGAAGTCAATTTATTCAACTAACCCCGTCAAGGCCGTGCTCCAGCATGACCGCCATTTAATGACTGAAACAACTAAAAGACGATTCTTGTTTTATCAGCAATGGCTTCTTTGCTTCTTTCGCCAGTTATTCCGGTTTCTTTTAGTCGTCTCGACTAAAGGCCATGCTGGAGCATAGTCGTCAAAATTAATCAGATATCGTCCTCGAGTTTCTTCCTGCCGTCTCCACTTTCGATCAATTCTTTTTGTCTTTTGTGATGTAGTTTCTTATTAAATCAGCAAATTCGGGTACATTACGCACTTCTGAGGAGATTGCTTCAACGCCTGCCGTTGCCTTGCCTTGCCTTGCCTTCGGCCTTCCAGAAACGCAAATTAATCGATAAGATTTCTAGAGTAATTTCCCACTCCTACTCACTCACTGCACCGGCACCGCCACCGCCTCCACCGCCGCCTCCACTACCACCACTACCACCACCACCACCACCACCACAACCGCTGCTGCTGGTACTGCTGCTGCTGTTGGTACTACTACTACTACTACATAAACCACTACCAGCATAACAGCCAACACCTTTACTAACACGATCACTACTACAACCACCACCACCACAACAACCACCAACACCACCAACACTACTACTACTACTACTACCACTACTACTACTACTACTACCACTACTACTACTACTACTACTACCACTACTACTACTACCACCACAACCACCACTGCAATTTCTACAGCTACAACTTCTACCACCATCACCACCACCACCACCACCACCACCATCACCACAACTACTACTACTACAACCACCACCACCTTTATTACTGCTACCACGACCACGACGAAGATCACAATCACCAGTTGTAGTAGTAGTAGTAGTCGTAGTAGTAGTAGTAGTAGCAGTAGTAGTAGTAGTAGTAGTAGTAGAAAGAGGAGGAGGAGAGTGAGTAGGAGGTGGGGGGTAGGGCTACATATTTCGCAGCCTATCTCACTCATCTGATCTGAACATGCTGCTTCAATTACGGTGATGTATATCTATTGTTTCGTCTTCCCGTCTCCGGAAGCGCCGCTACGGCCACCATCGCCGCCGCCGCCGCCGCCGCCTTACTATGTATCTCTCTCTTCCATATTGTCTTCCTTGAGTATGTTCTAACTTCAGGGCAATTTGATTCTCGTACGAAGAGAAGGAAAAAGAAAAAGAAGAAAACTATTGTTTAGTTTATTTCTTTAGCTTATGAAAACCAGTTTGACGTTCTCGGTATAGCTGTAAGTCTATTGTTGTTATCATATACCAATCATATATATATATAATATATATATATATATATATATATATATATATATATATATATATATAATATGTATACATATATAATATATACATACATATATTATGTATATAATATATATACATATACATATAGATATATATAATATGTATATATAGTATATATATAGAAAATATATATATATTATACACATAAATATATAAATAAGATAAACATTATATATATATATATATATAATAAATATATTATATAAATATAAATATATATATAGATCTATATATATATATATATATATATATATATATATATATATATAGATATATATATATATATATATATATAAATATAATATATATATGTAGATATATATATATATAGTTATATATATAATAATATATATATATATATAATATATATATATATATATATAAATATATTATAAATATAATATATAATTATTATATATATAATATATCTATATATACATCTTATATATATATAATATATATATATATATATGTTCTTCCATGCCTGTTGTTCTCAAATAGTGCGCTGCAGTGAGAAGTCAGGTGTACCGAAAATTTTTTAGAAACATGGGATAGCGCGTGATGAAGCAGCCTCGCTTCCGTAGCAAAGCGTAAGAACAGAAATAAATTTATACATACGAAAAAAAACAAAAAAAACAAAAAACAAAAACAGCCAGCCATTAGTTTGCAAGTGTCTTCGTGTTATTTCGACCGATTGTGACTGCTATTCAGAAGTCGTGTGCAGTAATTTACTCGTTTGCTCTTGTCGTCCATTTTGTAATGGATGTACGCATGTGAAATAATCTTTTCTATTTGAAGACCACTCGATTACATCGTCTCCAGTACTCAACCGGTACTTCTTTTACAGACCCCGAAAGGATGAAAGGCAAATTCAGCCTCGGTGGAATTTGAACTCATAACATAGAGAAGGACGGAATGTCGCTATGCATTTTGCCCGACGCGCTAACGGTTCTGCCACCTCACCGTCTTGCAACTCTGAAATAATATACTTTTCTACTCTAGGCCCGAAATTTTGGGGGAGGGGTCCACTCGGTTAGATCGACCCCAGTACGCAACTGCTACTTAATTTATATTTGAAGCTATATTATTTCAGATGAAGGCTCACCGCCTTAATCTGAAATAATATAGCAGATCTTTTCGGTTTGAACGGCAGTTTTTAACATAATTTCTAGGTAACTAAAAAATTTTAAACTTTGTATACTAGTAGAATGTGTTTATAAAACATCTTTTTCTCTTGGCTTTATTGAGAAAATTCTATAGTTTGTAAGATATTTGTTGTTTTTTTCTTCAATTTCTGCAATTTCAACCAATCAATTACGTCTATTGAGGTAAAAAGCATTCTGTGCCGTATGAATATGTCCCTCGTTTAAGAAACAGATTGGGTTTATTTACATTTTTGAAGAAAAAAAGGTACCCTTCCCCCCACCCTAACCCTAACCCTAACCCTGAAACAGATAGAAATGCAATAGATCGATACTAGGGTCATAATTATGGGTAACAATTTCATATGACACCGCTAGAAAAAACTGCCGTTCAAACCGAAAATATCCAATATAGTTTCAACTTTAGACTACTCAACACCCGTTGGGATGATCTGCTTATGAGATATTGTTACTCCAATTTAATGTTGCCTTCTCTGGACTACGAGTAATCCCTTAGCAAATGTCGTGCATAAATTTCGGCGTTCGAACTGTAGGGTCTCTTTGTTTTGGGGTGTTGTGCACTGACGCCATAGCGCGCCACTTTTTAACCAACGTTTGTGTCATTTCCTTTGCCGGCAAGCCTTTATCCAGAAAGTTGGCTTTAAAAAATTCATGTGTTTGTTTAACAGAACCCCTTTTCAAATACGTTTCCACGATCCCCCAGCCATTCTGCTGTTGGGTACATTATCTTTCAGAAAAGGTTAGGCATGCACATTTAATGCAACCTTTCAATGAACTAATGTATTAAGGAGGTAGTGAGGATAACATAGCAAGCATTCGACAAGGGCGGCATCGTTGGTCAACATTTACAAGAGGTCGAAACCATGCAGTGACGCTTGCAATGGAAAGGTTGGCTACTTTTTCGTGTACGAGTATGTAAATATATTTCTGTATTTACAGAAACCTACGAAACCCGGGATAATTTTTCCGGTTGAAATAACACAAAGACACTTGCAAACGGAAGGTTGAGTGTTTTATCGTGTGTGTAAAGTTTATTTCTGTATTGACAGTGTGTTACGGTACCCGGGCTACTTTTTCGGTCAAAATAGCACATTGACATTTACAAACGAAAAGCTGGGTGCTTTGTCGTGTGAATAAAATGTTTTTCTGTATTTACACTACGCTACGAAACCAAGGATACTTTTTTCGGTTGAAATAACTCAATGACACTTTCAAACGAAAGGCTGGGTGCTATGTCATGTGTATAAATTCATTTCTGCATTTACACTATGCTACGAAACTCGGGATAATTTTTCGTGCACCACTCTGTATAATAACTTTAGGCTCTAGAAAATTTGTCCTATCCTTTAAGTGTCTTCGCAGATACCTAAAGGAAACGCAATTGCATACTTTTTAATCTTTTACACGTTTCTAGTCTTCGAACTCCAGCCATGCTGGAGCACCGTCTTGAAAAATTTAGTCGAATAAATTAAGCTTTGCAACGTTTGTTTTTGAAAATGGTGGGGGTTTTTTTATTGCAGCCCTCCCGTGAAATCTGGCGTTGTTCAGCTCCCAGCGAACAGTTTTTCAGGAAAGTGGTTTCTCGAGGTGGTCATTAAGCCCTGCAGTAATTTTAGGAGCTGTACTTTTGTGATCCTTTCTAACAATTCGACGGTCCCTATCTGAAAGTTTTGGTTTTCTTCCGGATTTTTGTTTCGACGAGGGTTTTTTTCCCCTCTTTCGCAAAGGCTGTCATTACTTTCGAGACAGTACTTCTTGATACACCAAACATTTTGGTTGTTTCTGTTACGTTAGCGCCTGCCATACGAGCACCAACAATTTGACGACCTCTTTGAAAATCCGATAGATCTGTCATTTTAATGAATTTTAATTACCTTTTTCTGATACTATCTGAAGAGAAACAACAATTTTAGCAAAACATATTAAGCAACACTAATAATAAATCAAAATACATAAAAATAAACAAGCTTTTGATGGTTTTATAGATATTTCAAAATTATGATGCCAGGTGTTTCCATTATTTTGTCCAACCACTCTCTCTATATATGTGTATGTATATATATATATAATATATATATATATGTGTGTGTGTGTGTGTGTGTGTGTGATATATGGCATAATTATAAACAGAGCAAATTTAAACCATTTCTCCGCAAACTGAAGAAAATGATGAACAACCTTAATCGATTTTCGAACCTTATTGGGTGCTTATCAGTGGCGCCTATATCATTCTGACAGCTTCCGGGGAAACAAACGGGCAAACTGTTTATATACTCAACAAATGCAGCAGTTACTCTATGAAGGAGTCCCTAATTTGCATAGCGTGTTTGACACTATAAATACCAACGGCCCATCAACGGGGATCTTAGTTCAAACAGTATCAAAGGTATGCTATAATATATACGTAATATATGGTGGTGAGAGCGCGAAGCAATTATGTGGAGGAATATAAACCTGTTATCTTTTCGTATATACTTGGGGCTTTTTCGAACATGTAAGAATCACTGTATTTGTCATACATACATGCATATATATCTTATATATATATATATATATATATATATATATATATATATATATATATTTATAAGTGAGGGTGAAAAATTGATATTAATTTAACAATACCATTAATTTAACACCGGGTGTCTTAGCACAAGAAACTAGGGAGAAAATACAAATTTATACATAAATTATTAGAGAGTTACCACATATCCACATAGTGGTAACTCTCTAATAATTTATATATATATATATATATATATATATATATGTATATCACCGTGACCGACCAGACTATCAGATGTTGCTACACATCGCTGGTCACAATGCGCTTCGCATTGTTGGCTAAGCGAGCGGGCCAACAGAAGAAAGAGTGAGAGAAAGTTGTGGCGAAAGAGTACACCAGGGATCGTCATCACCCCCTGCCGGAGCCTCGTGGAACTTTAAGCGTTTTCGCTCAATAAACACTCACAACGCCCGATCTGGGAATCGAAACCGCGATCCTACGACCGCAAGTCCGCTGCCCTTACCATTGGGCCATTGCGCCTCCACACACGGATGTATAGGGACGGATGTATCAGGTGACTCAAAACAGCCTTCTCTTCATTTGGTTTCAATCGAAGTAAACAATCACTAGAAAGTATGCAAACACACGAAATCTTCACACCCAATTAAACACACCTGTCTTTTACCTAGAAAACCGCTGGGTCAATGGAATCAGGGTCGTTGACAGCGGTCTCTCTCTCCTTTGTATAAAATGTCTGAAATATCGTTTTTCCTCATATACACATTTTTCACTCGTCTGTTTTTTTTTTCCTTTCTCTGTCTTCTTTCTCTTCCTCCACTATCACCTCCTTCTCCTTTCCCTCCCGCTCGCCTTCACCTCCTGCTATTCTGCTTCTGCCCCTCCTTTACTTCCTCCTCCCCTTCCCCCTTCCACCTCTTCCTCCACTTCTACCTCCTCTTCTTCCGCCTCCTTCCCCTCCTCTTCCACCTCTTTCTCTTCCCCCTTCCCCTCTTCCTCCTCATTCTCCTTCTCCTCCCTTCTTCCGCCCCCACCCCGCCTTCTCCCCCTCCACTTCTTCCGCCACCTTCCCCTCCTCCCCTTCCTCCTCCTCGTCCTCTTCTTCTTCCTCCTCCTCCTTCTCCTCGACGTTTCCCGCATCATCTCCCTCTTTTCCGCCTCCTCCAACTGTTCCTCCTCCACTTCGACCTCTTCTTCTTCTTCTGATCATTTATCTTTTACCGTTTACTTGTTTCAGTCATTGGACTGCGGCCATGCCGGGATAAAGAATCGAAGGGTCTGTGGCCATGGTGATGCCCCCCCCCCGCCTTGTACGTTTTGTAGAAGAAATCTAGGAATCCAGCCAGAAAAGTCCTATGACGATTGCCCATGTTAAACCCTATGGAGGAGATGCCTGAGGACTCTAACCCCATTGCTCCACCTAGTGGACAAACAAGATTGAAGGAAGGATGAATAATGCTTTATTGTGAGTTAAATTGTTGGAATTATATAATAAAATGCCAAGGCATCTAAATATGTTTCTGGCAATGAATGCTTGCTGCTGATTCAGGTTTTAACGTTTAACATTATAGATACGTATAATGACAGAGATATCTATTAAGTGAGACAAGCTGACTGAATCAGCTTCGTAGACTGACAGGTGACGGTCGTTTAGAAAAAGCGCGGGCTAAAACTACGCGCCTTCACTAGTCAGTTAAGGTGAGTCAGTGTCACGTGACAACTTGCTGGGGCTGCCTGCCGGAGCCTATGCGACAGGTATTTAAAGGAAGAAATTTGACAAGACAGTCAGTCACCGGCTGACACTCGCTGACGATACATCGAAGAGGCGAGGCAACAGAAGAAGACATGCACCCAACGCCAGAGCTGAAGACACCTCCGAAAAGGGGGCCCCGCTACGTCAAAACGGTAGGAGGAGTAGGGTCCGAAACCGGACGTGGTTCCTCCTAATGATGTCTTGAGCTAACTGGATCCTATAAATGAGCTGTTGTGGTAGCAGACCACGAAACACGGTTGTAATTCCTCCATACATATACAACCACACACGCACGCGCTCCCCATACACATGCACATAGATATGTAGGTGTGGTTGTATTTACGCATATATGAATAAAATTCCATGGTAGTCTACATCAGCGATTCCCATCCGTTTTTGCTGCAGGAATCGGTTTTTATGTGAGACAATTTTGCCATAGAGCAGTGAATCACGCGAATAACAAAACGCAATAAAGTGCAAACAGCTAAATTAGACCTGGCTATAGTAGAAGACACTTCCCCAAGATGCCACGTAGTGGGGCTGAACCCATGACCATGTGGTTTGTAAGCAAGCTACTTACCACATAGCCACTCCTGCGCCTATATATACATATATATATATATATATATATATATATATATATATATATATATATATATAATAGTTGAAATAAAGTACGCCCAATACGATCAATAGTTACATTTGCATTATATTTGTAATAATTAAATTACATTTACCCTATATAATACCTTTATAAACAGGTCTAATTTAGCTGTTTGCACTTTATTGCGTTTTGTTATTCGCGTGATTCACTGCTCTATGGCAAAATTGTCTCGCATAAAAACCGATTCCTGCAGCAAAAACGGATGGGAATCGCTGATGTAGACTACCATGGAATTTTATTCATATATGCGTAAATACAACCAGACTTACATATCTATGTGCATGTGTATGGGGAGCGCGTGCGTGTGTGGTTGTATATGAATGGAGGAATTACAACCGTGTCTCGTGGTCTGCTACCACAACAGCTCCTTTATAGGATCCAGTTAGCTCAAGACATCATCAGGAGGAACCACGTCCGGTTTCGGCCCCTACTCCTCTACCGTTTTGACGTGGCGGGGCCTCCCCTTTCGGAGGTGTCTTCAGCTCTGGTGTTGGGTGCAGGTCTTTTTACTTCTGTTCCCTCGCCTCTTCGATGTATCGTCAGCGAGTGTCAGCCGGTGACTGACTGTCTTGTCAAATTTCTCCCTTTAAATACCTGCCGCATAGGCTCCGGCAGGCAGCTCCAGCAAGTTGTCACGTGACACTGTCTCACCTTACCTGACTAGTGAAGGCGCGTAGTTTTAGCACGCGCTTTTTCTAAACGACCGTCACCTGTCAGTCAGCGAAGCTGATTCAGTCAGCTTGTCTTACCTAATGATGGAATTTTATTCATATATGCGTAAATACAACCACACCTACATATCTATGTGCATGTGTATAGGGAGCCCGTGCATGTGTGATTGTATATGTATGTATGTATGTATGTATGTACACTTATATATCCTTTTTAACACTTTATCATAACTTTCTGAAACATGTGGTTTTATAATAGCAAAAATCAACGATTTTTCAATCAAAATCCAATTTTAAAATAATACCCAGTT
Source organism: Octopus sinensis (assembly GCF_006345805.1). Classification (NCBI taxonomy): domain Eukaryota; kingdom Metazoa; phylum Mollusca; class Cephalopoda; order Octopoda; family Octopodidae; genus Octopus; species Octopus sinensis. The sequence continues at coordinate 19,133 of NW_021835826.1, read as the reverse complement.
ATTAGGATAATAGCGTAATTTCATTTGCAATTTGAATTGCTAATGTTCGTCGGCATGAAACCATTGGGTGCCAGAAAGTGAAATAATTACTATTAAACTGAATGGCTTATCCACCTTCCCGGTGTTGAGTATTCATTATTCCTTCTTCAATTTCGTTACTATAGACATATCGGGCCTGAGTGGATAAGTTACTCTAAATATTTATGTTATTTAAATTACATATTTTGTTTGAAAAATCGTGTTTTGTCTAATTATCTATTTTTTTTGTGTATAGGTTATATAAAATTCATATTATCATAGACTGCATAATGGCTTTGTCTTCCCCTCGATTTTAATAGAAATTGCGTGTATACTCACACAATTTGTCACTGTTGGCAGTGGGAAACCATATTGGGGGCAATAATAATAATAATAATAATAATAATAATAATAATAATAATGATAATAATAATAATAATTATTATTATTATTATTATTATTATCATCATCATTTTTATTATTATTATTATTATTATTATTATTATTTTTATTATTATTATTATTGTTATTATTATCATGATTATTACTGTTATTATTATTTTATGTTTGACTTTTGCATTGCATTTGTGTAAGTTCGCTCCAAGTCTCAGCCAGAGACCTCAAGAGACAAGTTAGATGTTCATGTTGGTGTTATGCTTAGGGTGCCGTATATTTGGGTTTGTACACAGTGTTGTTCTAGAGAATGTTTAAGAAACCATAAGAAAATTATTTTAAAATTTGAGATTACATAGACAATATCTCATGTAGGATTTATTATTATTATTATTATTATCATTATTATTATTATTATTATTATTATTATTATTATTATTATTATTATTATTATTATTATTATTATCATGATTAAGTGAGAGAGCAGAGCATGCCATCAAAGTGACACTGGGGTAAATTATACGAAGCCCAATATACCCATCATGACTACCCGTCTGATAAGGGTACACTAGGCACATGCATCACAACCATATGTGCGCGACATAGTGATCTCATATCAAGATAAACAGCACATGACTCTTCTGGTCGAGTAACCCATCCTGCACAAAAGGTCCTTGAATAAGGGTTGTTTAAGGATGTTGAACGAAACACCCATGTTTACAGTGGTGAATTATTCAAACTCCAAAGAATCCCCTATTATTATTATTATCATTATTATCATTATTATCATTATTATTATTATTATTATTATTATTATTATCATTATATTATTATTATTATTATTATTGTTAGTAGTAGTAGTAGTAGTAGTAGTAGTAGTAAGTAGCAGTAGTAGTAAGTAGTAGTAGTAGTAAGTAGTAGTAGTGGTGGTGGTAGTAGTAGTAGCAGCAGCAGCAACAGTAGTAGTAGTAGTAGTAGTAGTAGTAGTAGTAGTAGTAGTAGTAGTAGTAGTATCTTTTGTAGCTCTATATTCAATTGTTCTATTTCACAGCAAGACTATATATATATATATTAATAGATTTGTGTACCACGGGTACGACATTGATCTGGTTCAGTTTTTGTTTTCTATTTCATACAATTCACTGTCCGTAATATCCGTGTCGTGAACTGAAGTACTATTGCATTGAAAATTACGTAATACATAATATGTATATGCGTATGTGTCTGTGTATGTGGAGTGTACGTGTGTACGCTGTGCTTAGTAATGCTTATTTTACTGGTGAAAGCTTTTGTTGTAATTTGCAAACTCGCTTATAACTTTGACCTTCAATCATTTTTATATTTCAGCAACTCTCTTATCGTTTCTTTTACACAATATTGTGTTTCTGGAAGATTACAGTTTAATCTTCCTTCTTAAAACTTAGATCTTCCCAACTCTGTTTTGGCACAACAATACATTGAAAGCAAACGTGTTTTCTCTTTCCAGCTTCCACAGTAGGCGCAGGAGTGTCTGTGTGGTAAGTAGCTTGCTAACCAGCCACATGGTTCTGGGTTCAGTCCCACTGCGTGGCATCTTGGGCAAGTGTCTTCTGCTATAGCCCCGGGCCGACCAATGCCTTGTGAGTGGATTTGGTAGACGGAAACTGAAAGAAGCCTGTCGTATATATGTATATATATATATGTATGTGTGTGTGTGTTTGTGTGTCTGTGTTTGTCCCCCTAGCATTGCTTGACAACCGATGCTGGTGTGTTTACGTCCCCGTCACATAGCGGTTCGGCAAAAGAGACTGATAGAATATGTACTGGGCTTACAAAGAATAAGTCCCGGGGTCGATTTGCTGGACTAAAGGCGGTGCTCCAGCATTGCCGCAGTCAAATGACTGAAACAAGTAAAAGAGTAAAAGAGTAAAGAGTATTTATCTACTTTGCGTCTGTTGTTGTTTCTCTTTACTCTTTTACTCTTTTACTTGTTTCAGTCATTTGACTGCAGCCATGCTGGAGCACCGCCTTTAGTCGAACAAATCGACCCCGGGACTTATTCTTTGTAAGCCTAGTACTTATTCTATTCTATCGGTCTCTTTCGCCGAACCGCTAAGTTACGGGGACGTAAACACACCAGCATCGGTTGTCAAGCGATTTTGGGGGGACAAACACAAACACACAAACATATACACACACATACACATATATATACGACGGGCTTCTTTCAGTTTCCGTCTACCAAATCCACTCACAAGGCTTTGGTCGGCCCGAGGCTATAGATGAAGACACTTGCCCTATGTGCCACGCAGTGGAAATGAACCCGGAACCATGTGGTTGGTGAGCAAGCTACTTACCACACAGCCACTCCTGCGCCTATAATTGATATTGATATTGTTGTTATTTTCGGTGGTCTTGTCGTTGCCTTTGTCTGCTAAAAATGACCAAAAGGGGATTTTATGGCTTAGAAAGGAAAAGTATGATTCCGGTCGACACTCACCTTATTTATCGATTTTTTTTGTATTCAGGGTCTTCGAGAAAAGTGAGAGAAACTGGATATTATCTTAAGAATGTAGACTCGAACCGAATAGTCACAACCGAGTTAATTCGACTAAATGCACTATAGGTCCAGGCGACGGATTAAGTTCACCAAACAACATAACGAAATTACTCCTCTAACTAGTGAAGGTATAAATCTGTTTATGAGTGAAAAATTCCGAATTACTAATCTTTATATATAAAAGTGAAGTTGTGTGTCTGTCTCCTACGATTTAGATTCCTAACTACTCCCACATTTTGCGGTGCAGTTTAACCAAAACCGGGTATCTTATTGTCGTGATTCATATCGAGCCCTTCTGGGTATTAGCGCGCGTCTACGATGAGTCTACGATTTAAAAAGAAATTACCATCATTTTTTTCCATTTTAATGCATTTTTTCGCTATTATATAAGGGAAGTAACTCTCTAAAAATGTCTACGATGAGTCAACGATTTAAAAAAAAAATTACCATCATTTTTTCCCCATTTTTAATGCATTGTTTTGCTATTTTTTTGGCTATAACTCTCTAAAAATGCTTATATAGTTATTTCGCTTACAAACCCGAGCAACGCCGGGCGACACTGCTAGTTTAGTATACAATATGGAATAACATTTCCCCCTTAACTATAACTTTAAAATATTATAAAGTTAATCCAAACAAGAAAGCACAAAAAAACACAGCAACGCGAGGACGTGGAACAAAGAAAGTATTATTGGACGCTCAGGAAAGAAGAAAAGAAGGAGGGTTTAACGTTTCGGGCGGAGCTCTTCGTCGGAAACATAGGAGAAGGAAATATCCAGAGAAGGGAAGACAGAGGAAAAAAATCGCCAACGGTCACACACAGGTCACATTTTTAAAGACCGGAAGGAAATGGGTAGCCAACTTTTATTTCTTAATATTTTAAATCCCAAATCATTTATAATTATTTCCATTTTTATTCCCACTTTAGCCCCATTTTGTTATTCTTTTCCCTCTGAAAAATCCGTTCCTCTCTGTACCCTTATTTGTTTCATGTCTCAATTTTCTTTACTACCCATAAAAACTTATATTCTACTTAAATGATTATTTTATGACCCTTAACACCTATAACATCATAGTATTTTAGTAAGGTTTCATTAGACAATATCTCTCCGTGCCGCTACCTCACCGTCCTATCTTTCCTAACTATTTATTGTTTACCAGGAAAAAAGCAACAAGAATGGATCGGTAGATTAGTACAATTGTTTCATACTATAAACATTTTATTTCAAGCTGCAAATATTACAACAAATATAATGTCAAATATTCATCAGCTAAATCACATATAGGTTTTCCAAATATCTTAGAGAGTGTAAATATCCTTATAAAGATATAGGAGTGAGTTCCATGAATCTGAAGTAAGACTCCAAGCAGACTATATATGTTTTCCAACAATACAAAGTTTTTAAAATGATTATTAACATCCCAGAGAAGATAAATTTACTCATAAAGATGTGGGTATAAGTTCCAAGAGGCATGAGGAAAGATGCTGGTCATACCTATTTCTTAATTACCCACAAGGGGCTAAACACAGAGAAGACAAACAAGGACAGACATAGGTATTAAGTCGATTACATCGACCCCAGTGCGTAACTGGTACTTAATTTATCGACCCCGAAAGGATGAAAGGCAAAGTCGACCTCGGCGGAATTTGAACTCACAACGTAACGGCAGACGAAATACCGCTAAGCATTTCGCCCGGCGTGCTAACGTTTCTGCCAGCTCGCCTGGTCATACCACGGTTAAGTTAGCATCCAACCGTTGCAGACAAAATTCTATAGTTTTGCTGAAATTATTTATTGTTTACGTTATTCGGATATTTGAAAATATAGTCCTCATCCATCTTATTTAGTTCATTATTTACTACCATTATGTAAGCATTCGTCTTTTGAAAAAACACAGCCCTGATGAAATCCGGTCATACTGTGGGGTTCTTTTGCATGTCTAACTCTTAACATGATTCGAATTCTAATGATCCGAAACACGTGTAGGCACTTTTTATACCTATTTTTTATAATGATTTTTATTCCTTTAAATCTTTATGTATTACATTGTTTGATATGTTATCATCGTGATACAAATAGAATTAGATAAGTATCTAACATTTTAACGTTTAACATTATAGACACATATAATGACAGAGATATCTATCTATCTATCTATCTATCTATCTATCTATCTATCTATCTATCTATCTATCTATCTATCTATCTATCTATCTATCTATCTATCTATCTATCTGTCTATCTAACTATCTACACATATACATATATATATGTATGTATGTATATTTACCTATGCATATACATATATATATGTATATATATACTATGTATATATAATATATAACATATAATGTATATATATATATATATTACATACGTGCTGTTGGTGAATTCTTTTCTCCTTTCCAACAAAGTGCTATGCTCGAAACTGCAAAATTTCTCTCTTTCTTTCCTGAGTGTCAAACTAATACAATCCTTCTGCACATTCTCTTCTTGTTGGTTATTGTCAATCCTATTCTTCGTTTATTTGATTTCACTATAAATATTTATATATTCCAGAACATGCAACGCATATCACACCACGTAATGTACGCACTGCGTCACACACACACATACACACACACACACACACGCACGCGGGCGCGCGCGCGCGCACACACACACACACACACACACACACATGCACACATATACACAAGCTCGCACGTACGCATATATATATATATATATACTCACAAACTCACCACCATTCATACATGCACACTTTTTCTCTCTGGCTATATATGTATACATACATTCTTACACACATATACATACATGCATACATACATACATACATACATACATTCATACACACATATACATACATACATGCATACATACATACATATACACCTATACATCGTTTGTTGCTTTTTTATGTGGTTTCAGGTTTTCTTTTCAACCATAGTTTTGCGTGAAGCTGTCAAACATTTGAAAAAAAAACTTAATTAAACCATCCTGTGTTCCTTTCCAGACAAGAAAGACGTCATCAACGAACAGCAACTGGAAAATTTCTTTTTGGCATACAACTCTCATCGATTTTTCAATGCCAATGTCGATGTTTTAGACAAAAGTTTTCGGAAAGTCGCATACAGTGTTATCTTGCAAACCTGCTCATGTCGCATTTATGTTCATCGCCTCTCCGATCATCCACAACATACATATAAACCAAATCTCGAATCCTCGTTCTTTTAGAATATCTGTACAGACATAGGTGTGGAGGCGCAATGGCCCAGTGGTTAGGGCAGCGGACGCGCGGTCGTAGGATCGCGGTTTCGATTCCCAGACCGGGCATTGTGAGTGTTTATTGAGCGAAAACACCTAAAGCTCCACGAGGCTCCGGCAGCGGGTGGTGGTGAATGAACCCTGCTGTACTCTCTCACCACAACTTTCTCTCACTCTTTCTTCCTGTTTCTGTTGTACCTGTATTTCAAAGGGGCCAGCCTTGTCACACTCTGTGTCAGGCTGAATCTCCCCGAGAACTACGTTAGGGGTGCACGTGTCTGTGGAGTGCTCAGCCACTTGCACGTTAATAAATGAGCTGCGATGTCACTGGTGCCAAGCTGTATCGACCTTTGCCTTTCCCTTGGATAAACATTGGTGGCATGGAGAGAGGAAGCTGGTGGCGTGGGCGACTGCTGGCTTTCCACAAACAACCTTGCCCAGACTTGTACCTCGGAGGGTAACTTTCTAGGTGCAATTCCATGGTCATTCATGACCGAAGGAAGTCACACAGACATAGGGGATTAACAAAAACATGCAATTGATTTTAAAAGTCATTACGCCAGACTCGATTATATTGATCCATAATTAAAGGAAATCGCAAATGGCAAAGCTAAAATATCAAAAAATGCCAAATTTTCACACCTAATTGTAGAGGTTAAAACAAAATTTGGGACCGAATTCCTTTAGTGATTAGCTGGCACCTGAATTTCGCTGGCACTTCAAACGTGTTGCATGAAATGTACCCACATATTTTGAAGAAATATTTCAAACAAATAACTCATCTTCATTTTGTAGTCTTTACACGCAACAAAAGTATTGAGTTGTCCGGAAAGTTCGTGCCGAATTTTATAGGAAAGAAAAAGGCCAATAAATACTTGCCATTACACTTTTCAATCAATAAAATATGAACCATTATGTTGCACAATGCGTCTCCATCTTTCCTTTAATTTGAAATTACCCTCTTCCCAGAATTGAGGTGGTTTCGTGGCAAAGAATTATCAAGGTATCTTTTTACGTCATCCATCGAATTGAAATTTTTACCATTAAGATTATTCTGCAGAGACCTGAATAAGTGGAAATCCGAAGGAGCAATATCTGGTGAATATGGAGGGTGGAGTAATACATCCCAGCCGAGCTGCAGCAATTTTTGTCTGGTTCCCAAAGCATCAAGCGCCGAAAATGAACTTTCTTGTCTTCCATTTTAAAGGGTTACAGAATTAACACAGGTTATAGGAACATAAACCCTCTTCCACGAAAAGATAGCTTAAACTGTGCTCTAAATGGAGGAGTAGTCAAATCCTATTTTATGGCCTCAACCATGTTCTGAAATAAGTCAAAACGTAAGCTACTATAAATCGGCATGAACTTTCCGGACAACCCAATATAAGACAGCTGTTTCCCAGTACCTCAAATAGTAATAAAAAGACACTACATTGGAGTTTCACAGCGCTGCATTCCTAAAAGCAGTGGCAAGGTAGGTAAGATCTGCTCATTGTGCAACATCGTAAATCAGGTCTGCTCCATCACAAATCAGAAAATTCATTTTCGGCACTTGATTCTTTGGGAACCAGAAAAATATTGCTGCAGCCCGGCTGGGATGTGTTACCCCACCCTCCATATTCACCAGATATTGCTCCTTCGGATTTCCACTTATTCACGTCTCTGCAGAATAGTCTTGAGAATGGTAAAAATTTCAATACCTTGGATGACGTAAAAAGATACCTTGATGAATTCTTTGCCACGAAACCACCTCAATTTGTGCAGGTCGATCCTGTAACATTTTCCAATTGATGTCAGCAGCTGAATGCACTAAACACAGCTTTATCTATGATGGTTGCACCACGGGAAAAATAAGCAAACGATTCAACGAGTATAGGTATGATGTCAGGCACGATAACATTACTTCGACGAAACATGGCGATCATTTTACATCAAATGGATATAAATTTGAAAAGAAAAACACTTCAAAGTGAACATTCTAAGAAGATATTCTGATTCCACTGCGCTTTCAGCACTCAGACATTTGAGAATACATATATATTTGTGTGTTACTAGCGTCACGGTTTCGAGGAATGAATAAAATGACAGAAGAATTTCATCGGATTTACTCCAAACGTTTTAACGAAATGTTCTGTTTCTTGTTTTCAGTTAGATTCTTTTCTTCCATTTTTATTTATTTATTTATTTATTTATTATTTTTTATTTATTTATTTATTTATTCCTTCTTACCATTTGTGAACAAGCATAAATGGATGACATCTTTTTATCTAGAAAGAAACGTGGTTCTTCCAATTCAAATTTTGAATTTCTGTATTTTTGCGTATTTATTCGTTTTTCATTTTCAACCCGAGAATGACAGATATAGTATTAAAATATTTTTTCAATTCAATGAACATTGAGAATTCGTGTACTATTACATATCGGCGCAGGAGTGGCTGTGTGGTAACTACAAGGCGGAGAGCTGGCAGAAACGTTAGCACGCCCGGCGAAATGCTTAACGGTATTTCGCTTGTCGTTACGTTGTGAGTTCAAATTCCGCCGAGGTTGACTTTGCCTTTCATCCTTTCGGGGTCGATAAATTAAGTACCAGTTACGCACTGAGATCGATGTAATCGACTTAATCCGTTTGTCTGTCCTTGCTTGTCCCCTCTATGTTTAGTCCCTTGTGGGTAATAAAGAAATAGGTAACTACCTGGCTTACCAGCCACATGGTTCCGGGTTCAGTCCCTTTGTAAAGTGTCTTCTACTATAGCCCCGTGCCGACCAAAGCCTAGTGAGTAGAATTGGGAGACGGAAACTGAAAGAAGCCCGTCGTATATATATATATGTATGTGTGTGTATGTATATGTTTGTGTATCTGTGTTTGTACCCCCAACATCGCTTGAGAACCGCACCAGTTGTATAACTGCTCATATTTTCGATATTATAACAGGTTTGGTAGGATATGGATAATTGTTTTAGTCTCAAGCCTATGTGATTAAGTAGCTCGCTTTGCAACCAGGTGGTTTCGGGTTCAATCCCCCTACGCCGCAAATTGGGTGAGTATCTTCTACTATAACGCCGACACTTGTGAGTGGACAGAAACTGTGAGGAATCCTGATCTGTATGTATACATGTATGTATGTATATATATATATATATTAGAAGAAATGAGGTAATCAGAAGATCGGATGGTTCATATTTACAGATATTTATTTATATATTACATTTTTTACATATATATATCATATCATTCAGATCATTAGCGCTTTCTCCCATTCTAGTGGGGTTTTCAAATCAAAATATATATATATATATATATACTTATAATCCCTGGCGCTTAACCTTTTTCTTTTATCTGTGTGTTAAGCAACTAGCCACAAGGACTTTTCTTCCTCCACTTTGAAGAGAGGATATAGACCACCAGGCATTTAGAGTCTCGAGAGACGTTGTAAAGCTAAGCGCATTATGGACGTGAAACTCTGGGTAACCCCATAGACCGGCCACGACTATCTTTATCTAATTCTACTGCTCTATAACTTAGAGTGTACTTCTCTTTCAGATTTATAATGTACTGACGATACACACACATACGCGCGCACACACCGCACACACACACACACACACGCACACAGAAGCACTCACATACATATATTGTTTTTTTTGTATCCTCTATCTGGATGTTTTGTTTTGTTGTCCCTTTTTGTCTCTCCTAGTCGTCCAGATGTTTTGCGTTCTTGTCCCATTTTGTATTATATATATATATATATATATTATATATATATATATATATATATATATATATATATTATGTGAATAGAAAGCTGAATAATCTGTAGTAGATTAATCAAAAGTTTAACCGATACCTTAGTAGCAAAAATCACAGCAGTAAACAGCACGGTTGGAGGTTACAACCATCTGGCGTTGCAACCGTGCGTTGGTGGGATAATTGAAATTAAAACATTATTGGTGAATTGAAGAAATGGAGCTGAACGCAGATTGAACAGAAAATCGTTTTATTTCATTCTACACGTGTTTCGAAAGGCACCAATTACCAAAATCCGATTGAAAATGGGACCATATTGTGTCTTTCTCTCAGGAAGAAAAAAGGAAATCCGTTGGAAAAACAAAAACAGAACAGCGCAGACGCAAACAAACAATCGTCTGTGCTACCCTAAGAGCCCACGCGATTCGCCATGGGCTCTTAGGAGCACAGTTCGATTGTTTTTGCTCTGCCTCTGTTTTGTTTTGTTTTTTCCAACGGATTTCTTTTTCTTCCCTGAAGAGAAAAGACACAATATGGTCCCATTATTCAATCGGATTTTGGTAATTTGTGCCTTTCGAAACACGTTAGAATGGAAAATAAACGATTTCTGTTCAATCTGCGTTCAGCTCCATTCTTCAATTCACCATAATGTTTTATATATATATAATATATATATATATATCATTATAATTATTTGAGGGAATATTAATCCTAACTTACAGGGAAAAATTCAATTTAGAAATACTAAATCAAATTTCACACAATATAATATATTATATACATTTTTATTATTTTTTTTGCAATTTACTTAATCATCGGTATATTCTTGTTATATTAGATTTAATATTTCTATTTTATGTATTTTCTAGATGGTGTAATTTAATTGTTAATTTTGAATTGATAAAAGGTGTTTTTTTTCTATATCTATCTATCTATCTATCTATCTATCTATCTATCTATCTATCTATCTATCTATCTATCTATATCTATATAATATATATATATATATATATATATATATATATATATATATATATATAATATATATATATATATTTGGCGACGTACGTACAACTCTGTTCTCTTAGATATATGTATTATGTATGTATATATGTATACACACACATATATAAGGAGATATATTTGCCTGATCCACTTACTGAATTAATCAAAATAATATTAGTCGTTGAGCAAATGATACCCTCTCCTCACCCTAGAAATACTTCTAATTAGATGTTTGGTAATCTCTTAAAAAGTATTCACACTTAGTTCAATGTTGTTTTTACGCAGCTGAAATCTATTAGTAATTAACCTAAGAACAGATCTGTTATAGATAACGAACATACGGACATACAGAGTAATATGTGAAGGCGCATGGCTCAGTGGTTAGAATGTCGAGCTTACGATCGTGAGGTTGTGAGTTCGAATCCCGGACCGGGATGCGTGTTGTGTTCTTGAGCAAGACACTTTATTTCACGTTGCTCCAGTTCACTCAGCTGTAGAGGGATAATGTAATTTAGTCTTAAATAAAATCGGTAAATACCATATCTTACTTAAATATGTTGAAAATAGTAATAAAATGAGGTTAAAAGTAGACAGCCTTGTTTTCACTAGCCTAGATATTCATGTTTACATGTTCTAATAGAGGTGGCATTCAATAATCTTGAAAACAAAAATTTCTGGCTACAGTATATGGGTATAGCGAACAGTGGAGATAAGTACTATATGTGACATATATATAGCACGATGTTGTGAAGGCGCATGGCTCAGTGGTTAGAGCGTCGAGTTTACGATCGTGAGGTTGTGAGTTCGATTCCCCCGAACCGGGCAACGTGTTTTGTTTTTGAGCAAAACATTTTATTTCACGTTGCTCCAGTTCACTCAGCTGTAGAAATGAGTTGCAAGGTCACGGGTGCCAAGCTGTATCGGCCCCTTTGCTTTCCCTTGGATAACACTGGTGGCGTGGAGAGGCGAGGTCGCTATGCATAGGCGACTTCTGGACTTCCATAAACAACCTTGCCCAGACTTGTGCCTGGGAGGGTAACTTTCTAGGTGCAATCCCACGGTCAGGCATGACCGAAGGGGCTCTCAATATATGAGAGTGCGGCAGACAGAGAATCAAACGTATAGAGTAACTGAAAGGTAGAATGGCATAGAGGCGGAAGGACTGACAGAGATGCTGACGCATAGAGTTACATAAGGATAGAGGGAAAGACAGACAGTCAGAGGAACAGAGAGGCTAAAGAACATAAGGATAAAACTGTTACGCCATGGGTTACGACGATGAGAGTTCCAGTTGGTCGGATCAACGAAACACCCGGATCTTCAATTAATGTACAAATGGTTGAGTAGTCCACAGACACGTGTACCCTTAGTGTAGTTCTCAGGGAGATTCAGCGTGACACAAAATTTTATTTCTTTATTGCCCACAAGGGGCTAAACATAGAGGGAACAAACAAGGTCAGGGACAGAGAAAGGGATTAAGTCGATTATATCGACCCCAGTGCGTAACTGGTACTTAATTTAACGATCCCGAAAGGATGAAAGGCAAAGTCGATATCGGCGGAATTTGAACTCAGACCGTAACGGCAGACGAAATACCTATTTCTTTACTATCCACTAGGGGCTAAACACAGAGAGGACAAACAAGGACAGACACACGGATTAAGTCGATTACATCGACCCCAGTACGTAGCTGGTACTTAATTTATCGACCCCGAAAGGATGGAAGGCAAAGTTGACCACGGCGGAATTTGAACTCAGAATGCAACGGCAGACGAAATACCTATTTCTATTTCTTTACTACCCACAAGGGGCTAAACACAGAGAGGACAAACAAGAACAGACAAAGGGATTAAGTCGATTATATCGACGCCAGTGCGTAACTGGCACTTAATTTATCGACCCCGAAAGGATGAAAGGTAAAGTCGACCTCGGCGGAATTTGAACTCAGAACGTAACGGCAGACGAAATACCGCTAAGCATTTCGCCCGGCGTTCTAACGTTTCTGCCAGCTCGCCGCCTTATGACACAAAATGTGAAATTGTTGGCCCTTTGAATTAGAGGTATAACTGATTCTTGATGACCGAATGAACTAGAGCAGCATGAAATAAAGTTTCTTGCTCAAGGACATAGCTAATCGAAAGGCCGAATGACAGAGGGGCAAAAAGACAGTGATAAACATTGATAGAAAGAAGACATGCACAGACACACTGACACACAACTCACACACACAAATACAAACACTGACAAACGGAGGCAAAAAGACAGACAGATAAGCTGACAGACAGACAGACAGACAGGCAAGCAGATAGACGAGCAGACTAATTAAGCAATGAAAGACAGGCAATGAAAGAGCGAATGACAGAGACAAAAAGACAGTGATAGACAGATAGAAAGGAGACAAGGACAGGCAGACAGACAGACAGACAGACAGACATACAGACAGACGCACACACACACACATACACACACTGACAAACAGACAGATAGGCAAACATATAGAGTGAAGAGCATAGACTCGGTGGTTGCTAAAACAAATAGTAGAGTGTGACGTCAAGTAATTCAATAGAAGAGAGTTTTATAGAGTGAATATTGTTGAAGTCGGTTGAAGCCGAAAGGACATCCTTTCTAAGATACATTTCTATACAACATATCCCATTACACACACACACACACACACACACACACACACACACACACACACACATACACACACACACACACAAACACACACACACATACACACAATATCTCTCATCCTTATTTTTCTTATTCTCCTATGGCTCAAATATACAGTGTTCTATATATAGAGAAAATTTCATCTGTAAAAAATAAATTATATATATATATATATATATATATGATCTATATATGATCTATATATATATGATATATATAATTAAATAAGTGTAGAGATTGATGTTAATCAATTAAAACCAGTGGCCTAGCATATTTTTTAAAAATTCCGAAGATTAAAAAAAAAATTTATATACATTCCTCTAAATTTTGTATGTAAAAAAAGTTTTAATCTACGGATTTTTTAAATATATACATACATATACTCTGAGTTTCACGTTGCCGTTCGACGAACGGCAACGTGAAACTCAGAGTAACAGGTTTTGTTGAATTTCTGCTGCTTTAAATAAAGCATATTACTCTACCACTTGTATTTGAGTACTCTTTTTTCCACCTTGTTTCACATTTAAAGTGTTTACTCCGGTATATATATATATATATATATATAATATATATATATATATATATATAATATATATAATATTATATATATATATACAGTTATATGTATATGATTGGTACATAAATATTCATATGTATGTAAGCGTGTGTACATAGATATGCGTGTGTGTGTGTGTGTGTGTGTGTGTGTGCGTGCGTGCGAATGGAGGTGTATATAACTATGTATACAGGTGTATACAGGTGTATGTATACAGGTGTGCACTGTGTACCCTTGTAACTTTTACTAAACAAATGTATAGCCGAGCTCTAGATATACATACACATAACTGCTTTCACACGAGAACACACGCACACGCACGCACACACATACACACACATGCTTATATATATGTAAATATACTTCCAAATATATGTACGTATGCATATTGTTTACATTCACACATCCGCCCACATATCTATAAATATAAGTATACAAGCATATATATTTATTTATTTTATATTTATTTTATCTAGTTTCAGCTCACGAGTTGTGGCCATGCTGGGGCACCGCCATTATATTTATATATGCATATATATTTCGTTTTGGGATTTGGTTTGCAAGATTCTTTATATGAGTTCGTGTGTTGAAGCATATTCTGTTGTGTCTGGGGAGTCAAAACTATTGAAAAGGTTGCAAGACGCAACAAAGATTTTAGGACAATAAAAATGAGAAAAAAGTGAAAATTTTACCGGTGAGTGTGTTAAATAATAAGGCACAAAAAGAAAATGACTCTCCCCAGACACAACAGAATATGCATATATAAACATATGTACGTATGACGTCACACAGAGTTTGTGAATAATGAAACGTCATCTTCTTACCTTTACTCTCCTCAGGAAATTTCCGCAGGTAAAACACTCCATATTCCAAAAGGTAAAAAACCAATAACAGCAACAACAACGATAACAACAAAAAAAAAATTAATAATTATATAAAATAAAATAACTAAAACACGAACGCGAACAACCCCAAAAGTGAATTATAATCGCTAAAATCGTAAAATCGTAAAATCGCTGCTGGTGGAACCAGTAAAGCGACCGACAAAATATATCCAGTGCAATCGAGTTACCTCCCTTTACGTTCCGCGTTCAAATCCGTGTCGAAGGTGACTGACTGATTGACCGATGTTAAATATAAGAAAGTATCGAGGAGTGAGCACAGTAAAATAATTGGTGTGTATGTCGCATTTACTACTCCCTTCCCTTCAAATTTCTCTCTTATAACATCCTGTGTTCAATTTCCCCGCCGTGGACGATTTGTTCTTTTATCCTTCCGCGATGATGATAAAATAGTGCCTTGAAACGTTAAGGTAAGACGGAATTTTGTCTTGATTATTCACTCCATTCAACAAGTGTAAACTTGCGCAAAGATGATATTACCGAAGTGCGTAGTAGAGTCGGTAGAGCGACACAAAGTATGCCATCGCGATATATGACATTTCACATTTTCGACATGAATATTTAGTTGCGATACTTAACATTCTGTGTCTCTGTGTGTGTATGTACGTGTGTTTGCGTGCGTTTGTATGCAGATTTGAATATGGGTATATATTTGTGCTTGTGTATAAGGATGTTCATGTATGCCAATGCGGCTGCGCATATATTTAAAATCAATTTACATTTGCAAAAGATAGATATATGCACATATATAATACATACATATAAATACAGACACGGAAGGCGGTGATCTGGCAGAAACATTAGCACGCCGGCGAAATGCGTAGCCGTATTTCGTCTGCCGTTACGTTCTGAGTTCAAATTCCGCCGAGGTCGACTTTGCCTTTCGATAAATTAAGTACCAGTTACGCACTGGGGTCGATATAATCGACTTAATCCGTTTGTCTGTCCTTATTTGTCCACTCTGTGTTTAGCCCCTTGTGGGTAATAAAGAAACATATAAATACAGACACGGTATACATACTCACGAACACACACATGCACGTACGCTCTAGCATGGCCGCAGTCTAATGACTGAACCAAGTGAAAGATAAAAGATATACGCGCATGCGCGCCTACACACGATATATATATATAGATGCTGAAAGACTTACTCGTATACCCAGTAAGATCCATGCAGCTTCACTGACCACGCATCGCCAAAAGCATCAAACCCGTTCGTCCTTTTGATCCAACGGAACATCGTTAAGGTCCTGCTGCTCAAGAGTCGCGAAGCCCCAGCCTGTCCCCTTTATCCAAAAGCCACCTAGAGACCCTCTCTGGAGCTTCGGTGTTGGAATATACTGCCCCCCTTTGCATCTTCGGTGACTCGGAGCCTATTAAGAGGTTTGGTGAGTGAACACCCCATAAAAACCCGAGAGGTCACTATGCGTCTACTGAAATAAATCAATAGATTACGTAGTGTATGAAGACTGGCGTATCGAAGATAGAAGTGAATATATATATACATATATATATACAGATAATATATATATATATATATATATAGTATATATATATATATAATATATATATATATATATATATGTATATATATATATATATAATATATATATATATAAATATATAAATATATATATATATATTTATGTAATATATATGTATATATATATACATATATATATACATTATATATATATATATATATATATATATAGATATATGTATATATATATATATACATATATATAAATATAAATATACATATATATTATATTTTTATATATATATGTATATATATATATATATATATATATGATATATATGTATGTATGTATACATGCATACATATTCACGCATAACATACTAGCTCAAACATTTACTCATTAGCTTAATAATAATTCATTAGCAAAGATTCCTAGCCTGAATGCAAGTTGGGTACGACATACGTACCCAGAAATAAGCCAACTAGTATACGTACATACATACACATGCATATATGTATATATATATATATATATATATGTCTATATCTATATGTAAACGCATACACACACAAACAAACAGACACACACATATATGTACATAAACGCACACACACACACACACACATTTGTATATTGAGAGAGGGGGGAAAGGGGGAGAGAAAGAGGGAGAGAAAAATGGAGGGAGGTGAAATGTGAAGATGAGTAGGGATAAAGTGTATGAGGAGTAGAGAGAGATAAGTAGATTAGAGGCGTGACGGGACAAAAGAATGTGTGTTCTTTACTTTTACAATGAGATATTTGATAGGCGGGGGCGGGGGTCTCGGGTTGGTGGTGGTTGTCAACCGGTATTTGACTTTCAATGAATGTCTATTACCGTACAAAACACTTTTCGAGGTGTCAGTAGTGGTGGTGGTAGTGGGTGGTGGTGGTGGTGGTGGTGGTGGTGGTGGTGGTAATACTGCTTACGCGGTGGCGGCGTCGTTAGTAACAGAAGTGGTGCTCGTAGTGTAGGAAATGATGATGGTGGTGGTAATGGTAATGGTGGTGGTGGTGGTGTTGGTTGCAATGATGACAGTAGTGGTGGTGGTGACAGTGTTGCTATCGTTGGTGATGATGATGGTAGTGGTGGTGGTAGTGGTGGTGGTGGTGGTGGTGGTGGTGGTGGTGGTGGTGGTGGTGGTGGTGGCGCTCTTAACCACTACGCCATATGCTCGTGGGCAACAAACAAGATGAGGACAAATATCTATTGAATGTAAATAATGTAAATAATGTACATAATTCTTCATCTCTTAAATATAGACCTGAAATATATGTTCTTAAGACGTCGTGCTGGCAGAATCGTTAGCACGCCGGACCAATTGTTAAGCGCCATTTGTTCCGTTTTTACGTTGAGTCCAAATTCCGCCGATGTCCACTTCATTTTTCATTCTTTCGGGGTCGATAAAATAAGTACCAGTTGAGCGTTGGGGTCGATATGATCAATTTACCCCTCTCCTAAAGTTGCCGGCCTTGTGCCAAAATTTGAAACTTTCATTCTTTCGGGTTCGATAAAATAAGTACCAGTTGTGCGTTGGGGTCGATGTGATCAATTTAGCCCTCTCCTAAAATTGCCGGCCTTGTGCCAAAATTTGAAACTTTCATTCTTTCGGGTTCGATAAAATAAGTACCAGTTGTGCGTTGGGGTCGATGTGATCAATTTACCCCTCTCCTAAAATTGCCGGCCTTGTGCCAAAATTTGAAACTTTCATTCTTTTGGGTTCGATAAAATAAGTACAAGTTGAGCGTTGGGATCGATATGATCGATTTAACCCTCTCCCAAAATTGCTGGCCTTGTGCCAAAATTTGAAACTAATATTCCTAGTCTTTCGTAAATGATGCTTCTAACCATTTTACAAACATAGAATCATCATTTTTAATTAATTTGTTCGAGCTGTCGTAAAACAGGTCAGTGGACCATACGAATTTCCATTTGTAATTAATAAGTTAATGTGTTATTTTTAGGGTACAGGTGGATATCGACTGATAAACCGCAATGTTCCATCATATTCAAAGGACGGTGTTCATGGTCTCATTCGTGAAGTATTTGTCTCGGGTCTTTGGCTAAGAACAATGTGTAGTATTTTATTATTGAATACAAAGGCCAAAGACTTTAGATAAATTCATCAATGGCTTGACTCGTCGCTTGGAACGACTGTGCCATTTTCTATAATAAAACTATTATAATTTTCGAGATATCACGGTTATATACGTATTCCTTTCTTTCTCTCTCTCTCTCTCTCTCTCTTTCTCTGTCTGTCTCTCTGTTTCTCTCTCTCTCTCTCTGTATATGTATATATATATAATAATTATAATAATAATAATATTAGGGAGTAAATCCAAACTTACAGGGAAAAATTAGATTTAGGATTAAATCAAATTTCACAGTATAAATATAAATTAAATTAGAGATAAAACCACTATTAGGTAAATCAAACAGTGAAAAACATAAACCAAAACAAAAATAATGATATTAATATAATATACAAAATATATAATATATAAAATTA
>NW_021835825.1:17500-38141 GCF_006345805.1 Octopus sinensis | reverse complement strand
GGAGAGTGGCTGCACAACTTCCTAAAAGATAGAAGGAAGGCAGTTGTGACCAATGGAGCTACAAATAACAAGCGGTGTTCAACAGGGCACTGTCTTGGGGCCACTGCTGTTCATAGTGGCCCTTTCAGACATGCCCTCAGTGGCTAAGATGGCTAGCTATGCAGATGGCACAAAAGTCTCTCACACAATACAAAACCCTGCACATCTGCAACAGGAGTTGGATAAAATATACAGGTGGGCTGAGGACAACAACATGCAGAATAATGCAGGCAAGTTCCAGGCCCTGCGCTACCGGCACACAAAGGTAAACGACGTGCAGACTGGATACACTGGCCCGGGAAGAATTGCAATCCCTGAGTCAAAATCAGTGCTTGACCTGCGCATTGACATGAGCAATGATGCATCTTTCCAAGTGCATATTACTAATCTGGTGATAAAATGGAGACGGCTAGCTGGATGGATTCTCCGAACATTCATAACAAGACAGAAGGAGACACTGATGGTCCTCTGGAAAACTTTCGTCCTCAGCCGCTTGGACTACTGCTCCAAACTATGGTCACTACACAATATAAAACTAACAGCAGACTCGAAGCAATTCAAAGAAGCTACACAAGAAGATCGTCTCAATGCAACATATCAGCTACTGGGAAAGACTGAAAGTATTAAACCTCTTTCCCTAGAGCGAAGCGGGAGAGGATATGGAGAGATATGCGGTGATGTACATCTGGAAAATCCTGGAGGGTCTTGTCCTAAACTTTGGCATTCAAAGGTTACCTCAACCGCCAGAACGGGGCGCACTGCATGGTGCCAAAGATTCGAACATCACCATCAAAATTAGGACCAGATACTGCAACAGCTTGGGTTTCAGAGGACCGCAGCTCTTTAACATCCCCACTAAATGCCTGAGAGACTTGCATGGTGTGGATGTGGGTTTCTTTAAAACTATACTGGATCTCTTCTTGTCGGGGGTCCCAGATGAACCAACCTCACGACAGGAGACACAGATGCGAGCAGCGGCATCGAACTCCCTTGTTGACCAAGTGCCACGTATCAGAGGTGGATTCACATATTAGTGTAGCTCATTCGGCGGTGGTGCCCCAGCATGGCCGCGTCCTACGGGCTGAAACTTTTTTAAGGATTTAGGGATTAAGGTTTTTATATTTATATATACATATATACATATATATATATACATATATACATACATGTATATACATATATACATATATACATACATATATATATACATACATACATAAATACATATATATATAGACATATATATATATACAGATATAATATATACACATATATATATACATATATATACATATATACATATAAATATATACATATATATATACATATATTACATATATATACATATATATATATATACTTTTATACATATATATATATACATATATATATATATACATGTATACATATATTATATAGATATATACATATATACATATATATTCATATATAATGTACATATATAGTATATATATACATACATATATACATATATATTCATATATACATATACATATATATGTATATATATATACATACATATATACATATTATACATATATATATATATATACATATATATTATATATATTATATACATATATATATATAGTATATATATAATATACATATATACATATAATATATATTCATATAGTACATATATATACAAATTTAAATGACTGAACACCAAAAGTGGTGGACAGTCAACATGCTAGATATAGACGTCAAATCGCTATTTTTCACAAAGTCTATGTTCTCAAATAAAAACTCAACACAAAACCAAAGCATTAAACAAGACAAATGAAAATATACGAAATAAAATAATTACCCATGTACTGAATCAGTTTCGATTATTATTATCCGCAAGGATAAACTGTAATCTCGTCAGCATGGTCTGTTATAAAATACAATTTGCTGGACTAGATGCAAAAACGATTGACCGGAGTCTCGCATGCATGGAGCTCAACCGATTATATTTGAATATATTTTTCAAATGCCTTCACTTTGGCGCGCTGAAACCGGAAAAAAAACAACCTGCAGCTAATAAGTTGCAGCAGTCAATTTACCGGTTAGAGAACATATTTATTTTATATAAAATTTAATAAGGGTAGAAATTGATATTAGTCAATTAAAACCAGTGGCCCAGCATATTAAAAAGAATCCGAAGATTAAAATATTTTACATACAAATTTACTTTAAATTTGTATGTAAAAATATTTTAATCTTCGGATTCTTTTTAATATGCTGGGCCACTGGTTTTAATTGACTAATATCAATTTCTACCTTATTAAATTATATATATATACATATAATGTAATATTTATACGTACACATATTCATATACATATTTATCTATCTATCTATCTATATATTTATATATATATTTGCATACATTTATCTATATGTATTTACACCCTACACACACAGACACACACACACACAGACACAGACACACACACAACACACACACACACACAACACACACACACACACACACATATATATATATATATATATCTATATATATATATATATTTGTTCAATCACGTGTAAACGCATACTTTTGCCTATATGCATGACTGCTCAAATATACATGCAGATATAGTTTTTACGTATTAACATGTTTAGAAAGACTCTCTTCGACACATTGATAGCGGAAATACAAAGCCTAGTGAAAAGTGAATCGTAGTATACAGATATATTATTATTATCATTATCATTATCATTACTACTGGTAGTTGGAGTAGTAGTAGCAGTAGCATCAACTGTACTTGCAGCAGCACTACTACTACTACTACTACTACTACTACTACTACTACTACTACTACTACTAGTAGTAGTAGTAGTAGATGTGGTTATAGTGCTGTTAGTAGATGTTCTTTCTTAGAATTGATTTTGTAATAGCTATAAAAGTACGAGGGAAAAATATTAATGAAAAGAGTGATTTTCCTGTTAGCATTACGTACACTTAATACGTGCGTGCATATCAGGTTCATTCGCAAACTCATATTTTTGGGTGTACACGTTTGTGTGTCTGTGCTCATTTTTTATAGACACTTGCATGCCTACACAAATACACACGCACACACACAAATCCATGCGTGGTTATACTTGGTGATTTAAAACTAATATAGCAGTAACCGAATGTATTGTAAAACAATACAAAATATGTGTGCCCATGTTCTCGATGAAGTTTTTGCTTTTATATAATATTATTCTCGGAATGCACCGCCCGCTTAGATGTCCGCTTAATTTTAGGGCCATAATTTTTTATATGGCTGTCCTAACTGGTCTGTGTTTAAGTCGGACCTCATTTAGACAATAGCGACCCTTAGTGAAGCTCTGCTGTTATGTGAATGTTGACTGATATCTCTTTCAACAATGCACTAAACGTAATTGGCCCTGGAATTTAAATCTAGCAACTTTCAAGTTCTCAATTTTGCTGGAAAATCATCTTAAAAATCATCTGATGTCAATTCTTTTGTTACGTGAGGTTTGTGAGAACTTGCTAATGCCCTCTAAATTCCTATGCCCTTCTACTGCATATTTCATCCAAGGCTTAAAAACTTCAATGTATCCAGCATGACATGACATTCGTTACTCAGCACTTCTAAAACCACCACAGCACCTGGGATACTTAGCGTGCTGTCGATGCTTATTCGCCTTTGAAAGCTTATAGATTTTCAAGAGAAATAGATTCACTGATCTACAAAATAAGAAATATTGCATTTCTAAATCTCTCAGACAGACTTATACAGTAGCAGTACAATGATGTGATTGTTTGTTACCCAAGAAAGGGAAGAATGCCACTGCGATCTGTGTCCTTAAGTTTTCACTTGAACTTCTATAAGTTTTTAAAGGCGAATAAGCATCGACAGCTAGCAAACGAAGCTACTCCAGACTAATGAAGAGCAACGATGCTGGAACTGGTCTCTGGAAGTCGGCTTTGCTGGTTGGAGGTGCTTATGTCCTCTGTTTCAAAACGTAAGGACACAGAACGCTTGTATCAGATAGCCAACTGGAAGCGATGTTTCTTAAGGCTTAATAACAATAGCATTCTTCCATTTCCTAGGACTTCCACATTAAGTCGGCAACAAACCATCACTTTAATGTACTGCTACTGTATAAGTCTGTCTGAGACATTTAGAAATGCAATATTTTTAATTATGTAAATATATATATGTTACGGAGATGTACTTGCATAGCGAGTGACCTGATCTGAGATCGTGTGCTGGAACGAAAACAATTGCATGGTGGAAGGTGTTTATAAGACATTTAAGAAACACACACAAACCGTTCGATTCACTTCAACATTTAAATTTAATTTGTCAAAATATTTTCCTCGCTTTCAGACCGCGACCTCTTCACTGACAAAACTTCGTGCTGCATCTGAGAAAGTAACAGTTAGTTCATGATATATATGTACGTATGTATGGTGTGTGGTGTATGTATGTATGTATGTATGTATGTATGTATGTATGTATGCATGTATGTATGTATGTATGTATGTATGTATGTATGTATGTATGTATGTATGTATGTATGTATGTATGTATGTATGTATGTGCGTATGTAAGTATGTAAGTATGTATGTATCTATGTACGTATGTATGTGTGTACATGTATGTATGTATGTATGAATGTATGTTTGTATGTATGTACGTATGTATGTATGTATGTTTGTACTTATGTACTTACGTATGTATGTGAGTATTTATACAGATTTGATAGTCCTACCTGTCTTTTCTACAACCTTGATCTTAAGGCCAGTTGTGTGCAGGATTTTATTGAATGCCTTACACAATTCGTTCTTACAACAAACATCACACTGTGAAATTTCTTGTTATCATACCAAGTATTGGTGCATGCATTCATATATGAGTATGTGTAAATATATATATGTATTATATATATATATATATATATGTGAAATAGAAAGATGAATAATCTTGTAGTAGATTAATCAAAAGTTTAACCGATACCTTAGTAGCAAAAATCACAGTAGTAAACAGCACGGTTGGAGGTACAACCATCTGGCGTTGCAACCGTGCGTTGGTGCGGATAATTGAAATTAAGACATTATTGGTGAATTGAAGAAATGGAGCTGAACGCAGATTGAACAGAAATCGTTTTATTTCATTCTAACGTGTTTCGAAAGGCACAAATTACCAAATCCGATTGAATAATGGGACCATATTGTGTCTTTCTCTTCAGGAAGAAAAAAGGAAATCCGCTGGAAAAACAAAAACAGAACAGAGGCGGAGCAAAAGCAAATCGAACTATGCTCCTAAGAGCCCATGGCGAAATTCTGGATTTCCATTTTAGTACAAATCCGGTTTCCGAACCTAGGATTTCGAACGTAGACCTAAACCTAAATCTAATGTCAAAGCAACCATTTAAACCAAAAGTTCATGACACAAAACGGCTTCCAGACTACATCAATAATTGTAGTTAAAAAAATAGTCAAACAAAAAGGAAGTTTGCTTTAAATTCACACAAAACTGCTTCATACAAACATGCTGAGTATCCATTAGAGAAAATTTACAGTTAGTTGTCTAATACCAAAAACTAGCTACATGAAAAAACTAAATTCATACATCCTTTAATTATTTATACAGATTTTAACATTAATCTTAATAGAAAATAGCTAGCAAAATTACTACACAGCCTGCCACAAATGCACGGTTCAAAATTTACATAAATATTATAACATAACATAAGTTAAGATATTTTTTTGCACTCACCCAGATGTGACACAGAAATTATTTTAAATCTGACAAAAGTTCTGGCGAATTCCTGGAGACTAAAATAAATCCATAAATGCCTAACTCACAGCACAACGTGCATAGACTAAACAGGCAATCATAGCTTCCGTCAAATTTCTTTGTCTCTAATTCACTGTCTCTTTCTTTTCTTTCCTTCTTTCGTACTCCTTTTTCCTTGCTAGTTGAAGGCGATGGTTCGTGCGTTCGCATTTCACTTGATTTTTTCATTTGGCTTTCCATTTTTTCTTCTTTCTTATCCTCCTCTTCGTTTGTCTTTCTTTTTCCTCCTTGGGGCTTTTTGGTGGTAATTCGAAGTTCCTTTTTCTTTTCACCACCATAAATGGCTCCTCTATTTTCTCTTCCTCTACTGCTGTACTCTCTTTTTGAATTTCTTTTTCTATTATTTCCTCCTCATGTTTCTGGAGACACTTGGCCTTCATGTGTCTCCTTACTCCACACAAAAAAAAACAAACATATTGGATGTTTACCCTCTGCAACAATCCTCAATCTAGTCTCGTCCGGCAGAACCAGCTCTTCCACTATCTTATCAAGGTCTGTCACCTCTAGCTCATATCTTAAGCAATTCACCTCCGTCGATTTGGACATTTTTCAAAATTTCTGCGTCTTCCTCTGTATGGAAGAGGATGGTGTCACCAGCTATGTCTCGTCAATTTCAGGGGGCACACTACCTGTTCTTACTCTGGCCGCACGTTTGCTACAGTAAATAGGCAGTAGTGCTCACTCAGCTGATCTGAAGGTCACAGTGGAGTATTTTTTGCGTCATTTTCGTTTATAAAGAGCACCTCTACCGTGCCGAATTTCCGTCCTCTGGTGTAGAACGTAGTACAGTCCTTCACCTCTTTCAAGCTCTCCTCTACTGCTTCCGTCTCTCCTATTTCTACTTTCTTCGTTCCTATGTTTAACGTTCTGTAGATAATAGTTCTTTTCTCGATAACTTCGTCGGGAGACGTCAGTCTGAGACAGCCTGCGTCCTTTTTCAACAAGTCGTTATACTTCTTGAAATTCTTGTTTTTAACTTCTATTTCACGGACTTGCAGTAGCTTCGCTGACAGGCTTTTGCCATTCACTGCAGCATAACTCCCCACTTGTACTGGTCTATTATTCATTAATTCACCCATGAATGGAGAAGACAAAATTTCCAACAAATTCAACAATTCAGGAATTAACAGGTTTACAATAACAAGTTAAGAATTACAGTACTCACAAGGTTTGTACATACTTTCAACTCACTGACTCGAACGACACACCAATTGAACAACTTTGTCTCACAGAAAAAAACTGTCATAAATAACTGGGGTGGGGGGCGTAATTACCTCAGCTTATAAAGGTTTGCCAAGGTCTAGCCAATGTGTTATAGCTTTACATTTTAGGCTAATAACACCTAGCTTCCACATTTTGACAATAGACTCCATCCTCACCTTACAGTGCAGCATGAAAGACTTGACGTTATAATTTATTATTTCCTCCCAATATATATATATATATATGTATATATATATACTAGCAGTATCGCCCGGCGTTGCTCGGGTTTGTAAGGGAAATAACTATATAAGCATTTTTAGAGAGTTACTTCCCTTATATAATAGCAAAAAATGCATTAAAAATGGGAATAAATGATGGTAATTTTTTTTTTTAATCGTAGACTCATCGTAGACGCGCGCTAATACCCGAAAGGGCTCGATATGAATCACGACTATAAGATACCCGCTTTTGGTTAAACTGCACAAAATGTGGGAGTAGTTAGGAATCTAAATCGTAGGAGACAGACACTCACACAACTTCACTTTTATATATTAACATAGGCGCAGGAGTGGCTGTGTGGTAAGTAGCTTGTTTACCAACCACATAGTTCTGGGTTCAGTCCCACTGCGTGGCACCTTGGGCAGGTGTCTTCTACTATAGCCTCGGACCGACCAAAGCCTTGTGAGTGGATTTGGTAGACGGAAACTGAAAGAAGCCCGTCGTATATATGTATGTATATATATACGTGTGTGTGTTTGTGTGTCTGTGTTTGTCCCCGTAGCATTGCTTGACAACCGATGCTGGTGTGTATGTCCCCGTTACTTAGCGGTTCGGCAAAAGACCGATAGAAAAGTACTGGGGCTAACAAAAAGAATAAGCCCCGGGGTCGAGTTGCTCGATAAAGGTGGTGCTCCAACATGACCGCAGTCAAATGACTGAACGAAGTAAAAGAGTAAAAGATAATATATATATATATTATTATATATATATATATATATATATACATATATATTGGGTAAACGGTAAGATAACAAAAGAAAGAAAAGAGACCCCAATATTTTGTAAATAGAGGAAATTTATCTGTAAAATAATATGTGACAATTATTCGGTAGCCAGGATAAAACTCTGAGTTTCAGATGCTGAGGTAGAAATTCACAACACCATCTCTTCGGTTATCACAACACCATCTCTTCGGTTATCCAGATAACCGAAGAGATGGTGTTGTGGATTTCCACTTCGGCATCTGAAACTCAGAGTTTTATCTTGACTATCGAGTAATGTAACATTTATTATATATATATATATATATATATATATATATATATATATATATATATATATGCATATATATATTTCGAATGCAGTAAAGCTGTGAGAATAGAGAGAGAGATTGAGTATTTAACCCTAATCGGACGGAAAAAAGTGCCAAAGTTTTGTTTTAAAAATTTGTCATATATATATATATATATATATTCTTTTATTCTTTTATTTGTTTCAGTCATCTGACTGTAGTCATGCTGGAGCACACCCTGTTTTAGTTGAACAAATCAACCTCAGGACTTATTTTTTGTAAGCCTAGTACTTATTCTAACGGTTGCTTTTTGCTGAACTGTTACGGGGACGTAAACACATCAACATCGGGTGTCAAGCGATTGTAGGGGACAAACACAGACACAAACATATACGTATCTATCTCTCTCTCTCTCTCTCTCTCTCTCTCTCTATCTATCTATCTATCTATCTATCTATCTATCTATCTATCTATCTATCTATCTATCTATCTATCTATGACGAAGCCACCTTGAGTATAATCCTATGAACCCAGAAATTGAAAACAGAGGGTTACCCACTTGCAAACAAATGTGGTAACATATAACAATATTGACCAAGGTTACCGTGGTCTTTTTCGTAGGCTTTTCTCCCACGGATAAACCTTACTTGCTTTCCCCTTTAACCATATATCATAACACTGTGATACACGATCCCTATTGATCGTTTTTTTCCTCTTCCTCTTCTTTTCCCCTTTTTTCTTCTTTTTCATTTCTCTTTTCTTTCGTTCCTTTTCCTTTTTTTTTTCTTCTTTTTATTTTTTTATTTTATTTTATTTTTATTTGTTTGTTCTTCTCCCTTTTACGATCCCTCTTGATCGAAACCTACCACCACCCCTTTTTTCTTTTTGTTTTTTTGTTTTTTTCATCCCCAAAGGAAAAGCTCTACATTGTAACTTGTCCCATCGGTGTGCAGCCCGTGTGGCCAATAAAGAAACTTATGTATCCATCTATCTATCAAACTAACTAACTATATATATATTATATATATATATATGTGTGCTTATATATATATATATATATATATATATATATATATATATATTGTGTGTGTTGTGGGTGTGGTATATATATAAAATTCTACCACATGGAATAAAACTTTGAAGCGCCGAGTGTGTTGGTATTTTACTGAAAACAAGGGACTTCTCCATTTCGGGGCCAAAGCTTGGTCTTGCTCTGGCAGTATAGTACTATCGGTCTTCTTCTTTTGGTGTTCCTTTCATCACCCACTCCCACCTATCTCTTCCAATAACTTTTGTTGTGACTACATGGAATTGATTGCGTTATTCTTCTTCATATATTATTGTTGTCGTCGTCGTTGTCGGTGGCGGAGGTGTTGGTGGAGTCAACATCATAATTTTTGGAATAAACAAAATTAAGTGTCCCGAAGTGTTTACATCTATGTACAGTCACATTTCAAATATAATTGAGAAAAAAATTACCTTTCATCTCTCTGTTGCTCTCTCTCTCTCTCTCTCTCTCTCTCTCTCTCTCTTTCACCCTCTTATACATACATATGCTGATAATCGATTGAATGTGCTTAAATATTTGTAGCTCTGCGTCTATACAGGAAAACCGTTAATTTATATTAAATAATCATAACCCTCAGCGGGATTTGTTTTCAGATTATCTAAGCAGTTTTCAGTTTAAGCTCACTGCACATTGCATCTGTAAATATTAAAGTAATGTATAATAGATTAATCTACCATACATTTTTGTCCATAAATTTGTCATTGATATATAGAAATTAAGATGTCAAGCAAATGGAATGTCAATTATAAAAGACTGAAAAAATACATTGAGTACAAATGCTAAACTGTGAGAGCATACTTGCTCCACCGACTTCAAGTCAGGCACTGTCTTTGTAGCCACGTCTGTTTCAGCCTGCTGCTGGTTTTTAAAGGAGAAGAGACAGTACCCAATCACCTTCGCAGTCTCTCTGAGTCTGCTAACATTCGTTCCTTTAAGGTTCCACAATGCAGGGGAAACATAAGCAGTGAATGAATTTCAAATTTCAGAAAGCCAACAATCTGGAAAGAAACGACTGAGCAAAGCTGTTAGTACAGAACTTGGGAATATACAAACCCAGTCCTCTCTGGATCTTTGGAGTTTGACCATATGTGTTTGTGTGTTCTGTTTGTGTGTATGGGCGTGTGTGTGTGTATCGGCTTGTGTGGGTATGGGTGTGTGTATGGTTCTGTGCGTATGCGTGTTTGTGTGTGCGAGTGTGCGTGTGTATAGGCGCAAGCGTGGCTCTGGTAAGAAGCTTGCTTCCCAACTACATGTTTCTGGGTTCACTCCCTCTGCATGGCCTCTTGAGTATGTCATTTACTGTAGCCTCGGGCCGATTAAAGCCTTGAGTGGATTTTATAGACAGAAACTGAAAGAAGCTGTCATATGTATGTGTATATATATATATATATATATATTATATATAGTATAATATATATATAGATATATATATATAATATGTATCTCTATGTGCATGTGTGTGTATTGTGTCTGTGATGTCTATCCACCACTGCTTGATTTTATATATATATATATATATATTTATATATATACATGTCTGTGCGTATGTATGTGTGTATGTGTATGTATGTATGTATGTATGTATGTATGTATGTATGTATGTATGTATGTAGGTAGGTAGGTAGGTAGGTAGGTAGGTAGGCAGGCAGGCTGGCAGGCAGGCAAAATAGAGTAATGGAAGGAGAAACGAAAGGTTCCAGAGTGCGAGAAACCAGATAGCACGTGACCATTGAGTTCCTAAAAGGATAAAGTATTGTTATATTGATAGAAAAGGCAGCGAGAGAAAGAGAGTTGGGGAGAGAGAGAAGGAGAGCGATAGTGAGAGAGAGGTAGAGAAAGAGTGAGAGACTATGTATGAGACAGTTTGTAACTTACGTCAGGTGGAAAAATGGATGTTGCTTGGACGATGTTTTCGATGCTATTTGCTTAGAAACAGAACCGTTCTAGATATGGAATTAAGGATACTACAGCAGGAGTCAAAGAAAATTGAATGAGAGGTCTTTAGGTTGCATATAAAGGAAGCTTGAATGCAGTTATTCTGGAGAAATGGAGGAAATTATGTGTGTCGAGCCTGCGTTGTTAGGAGTGAGGGAAAAATTATTGTTGATGCATAAAAAGAGGGACAAAACCAAACCAAAATGATAGAACGCACCATTTTGGTTTTGGGAAATACCATCACACTAAAAAGATTGCTGCAATAAAATAGACGATGCCGATAGAGCGAGTGACTTAGTGGTTAGGATGTTGGACTCGTGATTGTAAGATTGTAGCTTCGATTCCTGGAACGGGCGATGCATTGTGTTCTTGAACAAAACATATTCATTTCACGATACAATCGGCAAAAATGAGTAATCCCGTGACGGGCTGGCATCCCGTTCAGGATGGGGATATACATGCCGGAAAACCACTCCATATGAGTTTATATGAATTTGGAAGGGACTTTACTTTGCTTCTACTGATGTAGCAGGCATTTTCGTAAAAAGATTGAAGTGAAAAAGGTATAAAATTTTAGTTTTATTGAAGGTAACATCGGCTTTCATTTTATGAAAGCTGCACTCGTATACTTTAAGGATCATAAAAAGGATTCAAGGTGATTGAGAAGGTTGTTATTTAAAACCGTTCCGGATTATTTTTAAGATATGGGAGATGAGTGCAGTACGACTGTAGTAGGAACGAGTAACTCTATGGTATATCTAAAGGTCGGTATGTACTCAGCAAAGAAGGAGACAGAAGGTTTAGCGAGTTCGGATGCACATAACTCTGAAATAATTTTTGAAGTTAATGGAATGGAAAATCGAAAACCAGTGCCATTATAGCTTTGCGTCAGCCAGGGGGTACTTTCGCTACAGCCGGGTATGTGTACATAGTATTAAAACTCAAGGAGTAAGGTTAGACGACAACTTTGGATTTACCAAAGTGAACGTATTCAAATATTAGTTCAGAGCTGTATCAACTTTTCGCTACGTTGCTGATAGCAAAATAAATAACATCCTTTGGAAGTTAATTAGAAGAAACCAGATTACGAAACTATTTTATTGGATAAATATAAGTAGTTTTCTAATGTTATCATTGGGTTGAATGTATTCCTGCACTTTTTGCTTTGTTTGGTCTTCAGGTTTTGAAAAAAACTGCACAAACATGTCGATTATGCTAATCCACACACTAGCTGAATACGTCACACAGGAACGCGTGAGCAGGAACACACACACACACACACACAACACATATATATATATATATATATATACATGCATACACAATACACACGCACATATATAGATAATACGTATATACGTGTAGTTTCTATATTATATATACATTATTTACAAACTTTATATATGTATATATATATTTATATGCACACACATATATATATGTGTACATTGATATATTATAATATATATATATATATATATATATATATATACATACACAAATACACACACACTTATATACACATATATTTGTGCATATTTATACATACATTACACATATATATTTATGTGAGTATATTACTACTTTTATTATACATATATATGTATATAATATGTGTGTAAATTTACACATGCAGAATACATACGTATATTTACATTTACATACATATTTACATATACATGTACATATTCATACATACACACATATATATATATATATATATATACATATATATATATACATGCATGTAATACATATATATATATACATATATGCATATATATATATATACATAGGTACAAGCATGGAAATATATATATATACTTACATGCATGCATAAATATGTATATATACATACATGCATAAATCTATACATATACATATATTCATGCATACATATATATATATACATATATTCATGCATGCATACATATATATATATAATATACGTATATACAATATACATACATATATATATACATACATGAATATATACTTATATATACATATATATATATATGCGCATGTATATACATATATATATATACATGCTTATTATATATACGTATATATATAATATTCATACATATATATATACATACATACACACAAATATATATATACATTATTCATACATATATATATATATATATATATATATACATACATACATATTATATATTTATATACATATATACATACATATATACATTATATATATATATATATATATATATATATATATATATATATATATATATAAATATATATATATATATATATATATACTTTGATAATTTGCTAGTTTTCGCCCAGTATTGGCCCAGGTGATGTCTAACTTAATAGCAGCACCTGGTGAAGTCATTCAAATCAAGGATCGGACAGCATGGCCCCCTCAAATAGACTTTTATTTTTTACGGAAACAAATCCGGGTGTAGGAGTCTCATCTGTGATTATTTGAAAGAATTTGCTCAAAGACCTCCTGAACTACGTGTGATCTGTTTCTACCGTAATGTGTTTTGGTGTAATGTTAGATATCGAGATCATTTGAGGTGAAATAATTGTGCTGTACTTTTGTTATGAGATGAGAGTGTGATTTATGTTGTGGGCGGATAGCACTGTGTGTATCTTAAATGTAATACAACCATCATTAGCTCAATGCGAATGGAATATTTTCCACATCATACAGGTGATGTAGCGCTCGCGGTGGTGTTGGAGAGAATAAAGCCTGAGCTTTTCTATTCGATCCAAATAGACAAGTCCTGCCATGCCATTCATAGTTTCACCTGAAGAAAGGGAGCATGGGTGTCTTTTCTGAATATATATCTTTATATATATAAAACTGAGAATGTGTGTCTGTCTATGTGTCTGTCTGTATGTCTGTGTGTTTCCCTAAAACTTGAGAACTACTCAACCAATTTCATTCAAATTTTACACATGCCTTAGTTAGGGTCCATGTAGTTTCATGGGCAAAAAAAATGTTCAACTTCTTGCCTAGAGCGAGCCCATAGCAATATCATTCTCCACTATTTCAGTATTACGTGTTTAAAGTGAAACAAAACCATTTCTCTATTTTATGTCAGATACTTTCACTTTAACAATAAAAATAATAATAACAATTGAATTATATGTAGTAAGTAATAATTAAAATCAACTAAAGTATAATATAATCGTAACATAACAAAAGTAAAAATAGCAATTGGTATATAAATTGCATCAATGACTTGAACTTGAATAAGTGGTTTCACATGAATGGGGAATAAATTGAAAATAAAATTAGCGTGCAGAAATTAAAATAGTCCAGGTGGATAATAAAAAAATTAAATTAAAGAAAAGACTATTGTCTATAAAGTATACAATGTAGAGAAAAAAGAAGATTTGAACACATGGCGGAAAGCACCTTCGAAAAATGTCTTGGTGTGACGATTAAAGATATCTTACTACAGGCGGTAAATTCGCCTCAATAGAAGCAAGGTTCGAGTCAACGGAGCGTGCAAGGGAGTACTCGACTCGAACTTGCAAAGTGGAAATATTTTATTTTTACCTTTATATCTGGGATGTAGGACGTACCGGAAAAAAAAATTTTAATGCCCCCCCTCCACAGAAGTAGAGGTAGGCTGGATTGTAGCCACACTTCTATACAAGAGGGAGGACAAGATACAATTGATCGAAATTACAAGAGACGGGCTAACAATTCCAGTCTTTTATATATTTTGTGTATTGTTATCACTAGTGATATCATGATATAACTTTGTATTTTGTATTTTATGTGTAGATGTATATATATAGATGTACATGTAATATTTACACATATATACACATATATACATGCACTAACACTATGACCCGGCAACGGCGGGTCTTAATGCTAGTATATATATATATATATATATATATATATATATATATATATATATTAAAGATAATATATATATATTATATATATATTAGAGATTAAAACCACTATTAGGCAAATCAAACAGTGAAAAACATAAACCAAAGCAGAAATAAAATTAATTAATATAATATACAAAATATATAAAATATAAAATATAAAATACTTTATATATTTTGTATAAAATATTAATTAATTTCTTTCTATGTTTTGGTTTATGTTTTTCACTGTTTGATTTGCCTAATAGTAGTTTTATATCTAATTAATATATAAATTTATACTGTAACTGTAAAATTAGATTTAATCCTAAATCTAATTTTTCCGTGTAAGTTTGGATTACTCCCTAATATTATATTATATGTATATATATATATATACGTGTGTGTGTGTGTGTCTGTGTGTCTGTGTGTCTGTTTGTGTGTATGTGCATATATATATATATATATATATATATATTATATATATATATGTATGTATATGTGTGTGTGTGAGTGTATAGTGTTTGTCTATTCCTTATGCATTGTCTGGCCACCTTAGGTCCATCATGGCGTCTGATGTGGCATTTCAAACCAGGCAATATTCGGAAAAGATTCCCACTTATATTGCAGTTAAGTTCTTATCTTTGTAGATTTTAAAATGTTTTTGAGGCTTCCATCTGTGTCTGGAATATAAAGGCCCCATTTAAGTTTTTAAATGCGGTGAAAGAATTTTTGGTGGAATCGTTCTCACAATTTGAAATGTCTTTCATAACACATCCATGTTTCAGAAGAATGCAACAAGGATGGTAAGAGAAGCGATTTGTAAAGAACCAATTGTCTGTTGATATTTATATGTTGTTGGCGCAAAATGCGTGACTCCAAACCACCAAATGCATCTTCTGTCCTTCGTACTCGCAGATATATTTCTGTATTCAGATTTCCATCATTTTGCACAGAGCTTCCAAGGTAGATGAAACAGTCAACAACCTCAAGTAACTTACAATTAACCAACATTTTAGAAGATTGCAAAAAGCACCACCTGCAGGTTGACACATTACAATTGTTTTTTTCAAGTTCAATGTCAAACCAAAATCATCACAAGCTGAGCCAAATGCAGACACAAGAGACATCAGGCCCCCTTTTTAGAGTGGCTAAGTAGATCGCAGTCGACAGCGTATAAAAGTTTCCTATTCAGTGAAGTAAAAACCTTTTGTTTTGAATTTCAGTCTGGTACGATAAAAACATTCCCTGTTGTTCGATATTTTATGTAAATACCTTCCTCAGAGTTTTGAAAAGCGTGTAAGAGCACAGCAGCAAAGTATGTTGAAAATAGGGTGGGTATATCAAGGTTTCCTTGCTTTACTCCATTTTCTACGGCAAAAGATTCGAAGGGCCTGCCACCAAAATTAACTCTAGCCTTCATAGCTTGATGCAAGCCCTGATCATGTTACCAAATTTTTCTGGGCAACCCATTTCCCTTAAAATTAGTCACAGAACATTTCGATTAACAGTATCGAATGGTGCGCTTAAATCAGCAAAGTAATGCTATAGAGCAAGATCCTCTTCAATGCACTTTTCCTGGAATTGTCTAATAGTAAAGATACAATCAGCGGTGCCTCTGGCGGAGCGAAAACCATATTGAGACTCAGACACTATATTTGGAACAATTATCATATTTAAACCTTCTAACACAATGCGGGCATTATCTTTCCAACTACAGTAAAAGTGAAATCCCACGAAAATTACCACCACAGATCCTTTGGCACCGATGTATACAAGGCAAATAAAATGGCAGCATTATATACTTGAGGGACGTTCTCAGTTCCCCAACAGTGACAAATCAATATATTTATGAGTTTAAAACTTTTGTCACACTATTATTTCAAGACCTCTGCACAAATTCCATGAGACCCAGGAGACTTATTGCCATTAACTTAATTTACAGGTCACACTTGAGTACGAACTGTTACATGATCGGGTCGTCGGCGACTAAGCTGGAAAATACACCAGGAAAATAAGACCCATCAACGAGGAGAACATGCGCAGTGAACGGCCATCCAACAAATACATATATGTATATATAAGTAGACAACTGAATGATATCGACACATACATACAAACACATACACACATTCATGTATATAGACTTATATATATATGTATATATATTCATACATATACATATATATACATATATATATGTGCATGTATCTATATACGCATATACATGTACACATATACATACATATATATATACATATATATGCATACATATACATGTATACGTATACATATATATAAAGATATATATACATATATATATACATGCATATATATGTACATACATACACATGCATATATATATATATATATACATATATACAT
This sequence comes from Octopus sinensis, assembly GCF_006345805.1. Taxonomy (NCBI): domain Eukaryota; kingdom Metazoa; phylum Mollusca; class Cephalopoda; order Octopoda; family Octopodidae; genus Octopus; species Octopus sinensis. The sequence continues at coordinate 20,518 of NW_021835825.1, read as the reverse complement.
AAATCTACATGTAAATATATACATATATACGCATATGTATACATACATATATATATAATGCATATATATATGCATATACATAATATAGGTGTTTACATATGTATGATATATATATGCATCCATAATACATATGTATATAATATATATACATAATATAGATATGTATATATATACCTACATATTATAAATGTATATAAACACACACATTCATATATATAGACACATATATATATATATATATTTACATATGCCTATGTATATACATATATACATATATTTATATATATATATACGCATATATATATATGCATATATACATGCATATACACATACATGTATACATGTATATATATATATAAATATATATACTTATATATGCATACATATATACATACATAAATATATATATACACATATATATTTATATATATGCATATATATGTATATACATAAACATGCATATATAAATCAGTGAAAGAGAGAATGAAATCATAAGTAAATGAAAGAATACTTTTATGTATTTTAAAAAAGAGGTCAAATCATCAATAAATGATCAATAGTGCATAAGTACAGACCACTCAGTTAAATAGTTCTTAGAAAACAATAAAAATATCTAAACCCCCCCCCCCCACAAAAAAAATTAGCATAATCATTTCAGCAGATAGTCTTTCTATAACTTCCAATAGACAATCATAATATTTAAGTCGTTATCAGTTTACTAATTTTGAGGAATATTTGACATATCATATCGGCAAAAATATAGATACAGAGAGATCTCAATTTTTATTATTATTATATTTTTTTTTACATCAGACAAGATATTATGTGAAAAATTTGTTTCTTATTTTGGAGGTGTGGAAAGTTAGATCCATAGATTTCAGCCGCCATTGCATTTGTAGTACAATCAAATTTCATTTAATACATTAGTCGTAAACGTTTGTCGTATTATATAACTTCAATGAGGGCAAGAAAAGCGGATTGAGTAGACTGTAGTTTCAATCGTCTTTATATTCTTGTCAGCCCACTTTTATCTGGTCATTGTGAAACTGTATTTAAAGCCAGCGCATTTAAATAAAAATCTATAGATTCACTCCACAGTGATATTTAGTTTAATAAACAAAAACTGCTGACAATTCGGTAATTTATTTAATAGAAATAATAGTCAAATTGTAACAAGTATTCCAACTTGTGTACTTGATTTAGTTATGCTTGATAATAGGATCAAGGCCATTACAAGTTCGTATTTAGTTAAGTTAAGAGAACTGGTACAAGCATCAGGTTGAATGTCGCGGTGTTTATATAAGTTTTTGCGCTCTGAGCTTAAATCCTGCCGAAGTCAACGTTGCATTTCATCCTTTTGGAGTTGATAAAAAAGCACCCATTCAGGACAATAGATTAGTGAATCTAAAGGAAGTCGGACTGCGTCATATATTCAGACTCATTGTTTTCTTAGTTCAAGTCCCATGCGTGGATGGCAAATATAACACGTCATCCTGTTAAAAGACTTACGTGAAATCTTAGACGAAGTTTCTGGTTTTAGGATATATTTTCCTCCATTAATCTCAGATGCCCTAAAATGAACTATGCGTGTTTGTCTACTCTCTTGACAAAAATATAAAAATGTGTAGGGCAAGTAGTGGATGGTGAGAATGAAAAGACATTTGACGCTACAATTCAGTTGGTCATTGCCTACCTGTACACAGAAGTTATATGTGACAGACTTTTACGACTGTCTAATGCAACATTTTTCATTGGCGGACCACTTTCGAACATTGGAACAATAATCAGGGGCAGTCACTGTCAGAAACATGTAATCTAATTGCAACTAATGTATTGAATCATGAATGCATTTTTAAACAATAAAGACAAATAGAATTAAGCATAATTTTATAAATGTGATACTTGGTGTTTTATGTTTTTGCACAATTTATCAATGTCCGCTTTGACGAATGTGGTGGCAACTCGAAGCTGACTGGTCGGATGTTCAGCTGACTTCGATACCTGTTTCTGGTAAATTTCATTCTTCAGAAGAACTGCTCACAGCAGTTTGTGCTGCCGAAAGTGGATGTCATTTTCCAAGCATGTTGCTTCAAATTTGGATGCATAATTTTCGTAGATAGCTACCAAGTCATTGCTATCATATGCTCTTCTCACATCCATATCAGACCGCAAATCTATCAGCTCCATTTAACTCCAATCAGGACTGTCCTCAAGTGCTATGTTAAATGACCGAGAAAACAGATTAAACTCAGCTTCACATTTCCTGAAATCCTCAAATCTGCTTGTAAATTCAGCACACAACCTGCCAATACATTCAGCATATTTGGAACAATCCAAATCTAGCATTTCTGCTTTTCTGACAGTCAGACTGGGAAAATGAGTGACTGTTGTTCTCAACTGAAGCGGAAAAAAGTTGTAGTTTCTTTTCAAAGGAACAAATGTGTTCAGACATCTTGTTCACCAGCTGACTTTTACCTTGCAGGTAAACATTTAAATCTGAAATATGTTGTGTGAAGTCAGTCAGGAAAGCAATATCATTTAACCGGTCATCCTCATTTAAATAAGCAACATCTTGTTGCTTATTTATCATGAATGATCCAATCTCCTTTCTTAGATTCCAAAATATTTTCAAAGTAGCAGATCTACTGAGCCAATGCTCTGCAGACAAGTACGCGACGTCAGGATAATCTGAGTCAAGTTCTTCTAAGAGGGCCTTAAATTGCCGATGATTAATCCTCCACCACGAATGTAATACATATATTGAACAACATTTTTCATAACACCAGTAAAGCCGAGTACTTTGGTGCACGAGCTTTTCTGGTGTATAATGCAGTGATTCACCACAACATCTTGCGATCCGATGTTATCTAAAACTTTCTTGGTGAATCCATTGGTTCGACCTGTCACTGAGGGTGTTTCATTAGTTGTCAGGCCACACAGTTTAGAAGTGCTAAGTTGAAACTTGTCCATCAACTTCAAGAATTGTTCACTAATGTTTTGTCCAGTGGTTGTTGAAGA